>NW_026989033.1:0-130000 GCF_030222135.1 Aotus nancymaae
CTTTTTGATGATATATTTTTGGAAAGGCTGATATTGGTTGTTCCTTTATATGTATAGTGCTTCTTTCAGAAGCTCTTGTAAAGCAGGCCTGGTGGTGGTGAACTCTCTAAGTACTTGTTTGTTCGCAAAAGATTTAATTTTTCCTTCGTTCATAAAGTTTAGTTTGCTGGATAGGAAATTCTGGGTTGAAAGTTCTTTTCTTTAAGGATGTTAAATATTGGTCCCCACTTTTTCTGGTTTGTAGGGTTTCTGCTGAGAGATCTGCTGTAAGTCTCATAGGTTTCCCTTTATGGGTAACCTGACCTTTCTCTCTGGCTGCCCTTAGTATTTTCTCCTTCATTTCAACCCTAATAAATCTGGCGATTATGTGCCTTGGGGTTGGTCTTCTTGAAGAATATCTTTGTGGTGTTCTCTGTATTACCTGGAGTTGAATATTACCCTGCCTTGCCAGGTTGGGAAAATTTTCCTGAATGATATCCTGAAGAGTATTTTCCAACTTGGATTCATTCTCTTCATCACATTCAGGTACACCTATCAAACGTAAATTAGGTCTTTTCACATAGTCCCATATTTCCTGGAGACTTTGCTCATTCCTTTTCATCCTTTTTTCTGCATTCTTGTCTTCTCGTTTCATTTCACTGAGCTGGTCCTCGACTTCTGATATCTTCCTTCTGCTTGATCAATTCGACTGTTTAAACTTGTGCATGCTTCGCGAAGTTCTCGTGTTGTGTTTTTCAGCTCCATCAATTCACTTATATTCTTCTCTAAATTGTCCATTCTCGTTAACAGTTCGTCAAACCTTTTTTCAAGGTTCTTAGTTTCTTTGCATTGGGTTAGAACAAGTTCTTTTAATTCACAGAAGTTTCTTATCACCCACGTTTTGAAACTGCTTCTGTTATTGGAACACACGTGTAATCTATTAAGCCTTGTTCCGTTACTGATGAGGAATTGCAATCCCCTGTAGAGGGAGAGGCATTCTGATTTTGAGTATTCTCTACCTTTTTACGCTGGTTTCTTCCCTTCATTATATATTTGTCCATCTGTCGTCTTTATAATTACCCGGCTTTCTAACTGGGTCTCTGACGTCCAACTTGTTGATTCCCTGCGCCGAGATCTGAGCAATCCACTGGCCGGCCAAAACAGTGGTGTTAAGATTGATGGTGCTTTTCTGCCCGGGAATCTCCGGACTCTGCACCAAGAACTGGCGTGCTAAGGCACCAGCAAAACCACCACGCCGGCCACAAGAGTCGCCCTGGCGACCCGTGGGGCTCCTCCACTGGGAATCTCCTGGTCCGTGAGCAACAAATATTCGTCTGAAAGTGTGGCGTCCTCTCGTTCTCTGCGCTTTCACTGGGAGGTACATGCCCCGAGCTGCTAATCATCAGCCATCTTGGATCTCTCTCCTATATTTTTTATAAAAGAGTAGTTCCAGTGTGATTATATTCAGTATAAAAGGGTATCTTGAGAGGGTCTATATTTTTTATAAAAGAGTACTTCCCAGGTGATTATATTAAAAATAAAAGAGTAGTTCCACTGTGATTATATTCAATATAAAAGAATACTTTGAGTGGGAGTATATTTTTTATAAAAGAGTACTTCCAGTGTGATTATATTCAGTATAAAAGAGTACTTTGAGAGGGAGTATATTTTTTATAAAAGAGTACTTCCAGTGAGATTATATTCAATGTAAAAGAGTACTTTGAGAGGATCTATATTTTTTATAAAAGAGTACTTCCTGTGTGATTATATTAAAAATAAAAGAGTAGTTCCAGTGTGATTATATTCAATATAAAAGAGTACTTTGAGAGGGAGTATATTTTTTCTAAAAGAGTACTTCCAGTGTAATTTTATTCAATATAAAAGAGTACTTTGAGAGGGAGTATATTTTTTATAAAAGAGTACTTCCTGTGTGATTATATTCAGTATAAAAGAGTACTTTGAGAGGGAGTATATTTTTTATAAAAGAGTACGTCCTGTGTGATTATATTCAATATAAAAGAGTACTTTGAGAGGGAGTATATTTTTAATAAAAGAGTACTTCCAGTGTGATTATATTCAATAAAAAGAGTACTTTGAGAGGGAGTATATTTTTTATAAAAGAGTACTTCCAGTGTGATTATATTCAGTACAAAAGAGTACATTGAGAGGGAGTATATTTTTTATATAAGAGTACATCCAGTGTGGTTATATTCAATATAAAAGAGTACTTTGCGAGGGTCTATGTTTTTTATCATAGAGTACTTCCTGTGTGATTATATTAAAAATAAAAGAGTAGTTCCAGTGTGATTATATTCAATATGAAAGAGTAGTTTGAGAGGGAGTATATTTTTTATAAAAGAGTACTTCCAGTGTGATTATAATCAATATAAAAGAGTATATTGAGAGGGAGTATATTTTTTATAAAAGAGTAGATCCTGTGTGATTATATTCAGTATAAAAGAGTACTTTGAGAGGGAGTATATTTTTTATAAAAGTGTACTTCCAGTGTGATTATATTCAGTATAAAAGAGTACTTTGAGAGGGAGTATATTTTTGATAAAAGAGTATTTCCAGTGTGATTATATTCAATATAAAGGAGTACTTTGAGAGGGTCTATATTTTTTATAAAAGAGTACTTCCTGTGTGATTATATTAAAAATAAAAGAGTAGTTCCAGTGTGATTATATTCAATATAAAAGAGTACATTGAGAGGGAGTAAATTTTTTATAAAAGTGTACTTCCTGTGTGATTATATTCAGTATAAAAGAGTAGTTTGAAAGGAAGTATATTTTTTATAAAAGAGTACATCCTGTGTGATTATATTCAGTATAAAAGAGTAGTTAGAGAGGGAGAATATTTTTTATAAAAGAGTAGTTCCTGTGCGATTATATTCAGTATAAAACAGTACTTTGAGAGGGAGTATATTTTTTATAAAAGAGTACTTCCAGTGTGATTATATTCAGTATAAAAGAGTACATTGAGAGGGAGTATATTTTTTATAATAGAGTGCATCCTGTGTGGTTATATTCAATATAAAAGAGTACTTTGAGAGGGTCTCTGTTTTTTATAATAGAGTACTTCCAGTGTGATTATATTCAGTATAAAAGGGTACTTTGAGAGGGTCTATATTTTTTATAAAAGAGTACCTCCTGTGTGATTATATTAAAAATAAAAGAGTAGTTCCAGTGTGATTATATTCAGTATGAAAGAGTGCTTTGAGAGGGAGTATATTTTTTATAAAAGAGTACTTCCAGTGTGATTATATTCAATATAAAAGAGTAATTTGAGAGGGTCTATATTTTTTATAAAAGTGTACTTCCTGTGTGATTATATTAAAAATAAAAGAGTAGTTCCAGTGTGATTATATTCAGTATAAAATAGTACTTTGAGAGGGAGTATATTTTTTGTAAAAGAGTACTTCCAGTGTGATTATATTCAATTTAAAAGAGTACATTGAGAGGGAGTATATTTTTTATAAAAGAGTACTTCCGGTCTGATAATATTCAGTATAAAAGAGTACTTTGAGCGGGAGTATATTTTTTATAAAAGAATACAACCTGTGTGATTATATTCAATATAAAAGAGTACTTTGAGAGGAATATATTTTTTATAAAAGAGTACTTCAAGTGTGATTATATTCAATATAAAAGAGTACTTTGAGAGGGAGTATATTTTTTATAAAAGAGTACTTCCAGTGTGATTATATTCAATACAAAAGAGTATTTTGAGAGGGTCTATATTTTTTATAAAAGAGTACTTCCTGAGTGATTATACTATAAATAAAAGAGTAGTTCCAGTGTGATTATATTCAATATAAAAGAGTACTTTGAGAGGGAGTATATTTTTTATAAAAGAGTACTTCCAGTGTGATTATATTCAGTATAAAAGAGTACATTGAGAGGGAGTATATTTTTTATAAAAGAGTACTTCCAGTGTGATTATATTCACTATAAAAGATCACTTTGAGAGGGTCTATATTTTTTATAAAAGAGTACTTCCTGTGTGATTATATTAAAAATAAAAGTGTAGTTCCTGTTCGATTATTTTCAATATAAAAGAGTACTTTGAGAGGGAGTATATTTTTTATAAAAGAGTACTTCCAGTGTGATTATATTCAATTTAAAGGACCACATTGAGAGGGAGTATATTTTTTATAAAAGAGTAGTTCCAGAGTGATTATATTCAATATCAAAGAGTCCTTTGAGAGGTCTATATTTTTTATAAAAGGGTAATGCCTGTGTGATTATATAAAAAATAAAAGAGTAGTTCCAGTGTGATTATATTCAATATAAAAGAGTACATTGAGAGGGAGTATATTTTTTATAAAAGAGTACTTCCTGTGTGATTATATTCAGTATAAAAGTGTACTTTGAGCGGGAGTATATTTTTTATAAAAGAGGACTTCCAGTGTGATTATATTCAATATAAAAGAGTACTGTGAGAGGGTCTATATTTTTTATAAAAGAGTAGTTCCTGTGTGATTATATTAAAAATAAAAGAGTAGTTCCAGTGTGATTATATTCAGTAAAAAAGAGTACTTTGAGGGGGAGTATATTTCTAATAAAAGAGTAGTTCCAGTGTGATTATATTCAATATAAAAGAGTACTTTGAGAGGGTCTATATTTTTTATAAAAGAGTACTTCCTGTGTGATTATATTAAAAATAAAAGAGTAGTTCCAGTGTGATAATATTCAATATAAAAGAGTACTTTGAGAGGGAGTATATTTTTTATAAAAGAGTAGTTCCAGTGTGATTATATTCAGTATAAAAGAGTACATTGAGAGGGAGTAAATTTTTTATAATAGAGTACATCCTGTGTGGTTATATTCAATATAAAAGAGCACTTTGAGAGGGTCTATGTTTTTTATAATAGAGTATTTCCAGTGTGATTATATTAAAAGTAAAAGAGTAGTTCCAGTGTGATTATATTCAATATAAAAGAATAAGTTGAGAGGGAGTATATATATATATATTTTTTTTAAGTGCAGCTCTAGAGTAGGTTTCCTTTTTTTCTTTCCTTTTTTTTTTTGTTTTTTTGAGAGAGAATGGGAAGGAGGAAAAAGGAAGAGAAAGAGAGAGAGAGAATGGGGAGGAGGGAGAAGGAAAAGAAAGAGGGAGAGAGAATGGGAGTATTGCTTTCTTGCCCAGGCTAGAATGCAATTTAGTAATGGGTATTGAAAAGCTCTTTTATACTGATAATTATACTTAATGATGTAGTCAGGAAGGAATAAGGGAAGAAGATAACAAACAAACAGCCAACCAATATTTAATTTAAACCTGTGAAATGCTATGCGATTACTGAGGAGTGATTTACTTCCAATTATATAGTCACCTTTGAAATAGGTGTGAGGTGGTAATGTATGTTTTGTGTATTTGAAGTGGAGAGTTCTATAAATGTTTATTAAGTTTACTTGTTCCGGGTCTGAGTTCAATTTCTGAATATCCTTGTTAATTTTCTATCTCGTTGATCTATAGAATCGTTAGCTCTTCTTGTTACATTGATCCTTTTGCCATTATGTAATGTCATTCCTCGCCTCTTTTGATCTTTGTTGCTTTAAAGTCTACTTTATGAGAGGCGAGAATTGCATCTCCTGCTTTTTGTTTATTAGTTTATTTTTACTCTCTGTTTGATTGGTAAATCTTCCTCCTTCTCTCTGAGTCTTTGTGTATTGTTGCATGTAAGATGGGCCCAGATGCAGCATACCGATGGGTTTTGGGTTTTTATCCAATTAAAATACATATAGGTTTAATACAGGCGTTTGATGCTAGCTGGCTGTTTTGCCCATTAGTTGATGTAAATTTTTTATTGTGTTAAAGTTCTTTGCTTTTTGATATATTTTTGGAAAGGCTGATATTGGTTGTTCCTTTATATGTATAGTGCTTCTTTCAGAAGCTCTTGTAAAGCAGGCCTGGTGGTGGTGAACTCTCTAAGTACTTGTTTGTTCGCAAAAGATTTAATTTTTCCTTCGTTCATAAAGTTTAGTTTGGCTGGATAGGAAATTCTGGGTTGAAAGTTCTTTTCTTTAAGGATGTTAAATATTGGTCCCCACTCTTTTCTGGTTTGTAGGGTTTCTGCTGAGAGATCTGCTGTAAGTCTCATAGGTTTCCCTTTATGGGTAACCTGACCTTTCTCTCTGGCTGCCCTTAGTATTTTCTCCTTCATTTCAACCCTAATAAATCTGGCGATTATGTGCCTTGGGGTTGGTCTTCTTGAAGAATATCTTTGTGGTGTTCTCTGTATTACCTGGAGTTGAATATTACCCTGCCTTGCCAGGTTGGGAAAATTTTCCTGAATGATATCCTGAAGAGTATTTTCCAACTTGGATTCATTCTCTTCATCACATTCAGGTACACCTATCAAACGTAAATTAGGTCTTTTCACATAGTCCCATATTTCCTGGAGACTTTGCTCATTCCTTTTCATCCTTTTTTCTGCATTCTTGTCTTCTCGTTTCATTTCACTGAGCTGGTCCTCGACTTCTGATATCCTTCCTTCTGCTTGATCAATTCGACTGTTTAAACTTGTGCATGCTTCGCGAAGTTCTCGTGTTGTGTTTTTCAGCTCCATCAATTCACTTATATTCTTCTCTAAATTGTCCATTCTCGTTAACAGTTCGTCAAACCTTTTTTCAAGGTTCTTAGTTTCTTTGCATTGGGTTAGAACAAGTTCTTTTAATTCACAGAAGTTTCTTATCACCCACGTTTTGAAACCTGCTTCTGTTATTGGAACACACGTGTAATCTATTAAGCCTTGTTCCGTTACTGATGAGGAATTGCAATCCCCTGTAGAGGGAGAGGCATTCTGATTTTGAGTATTCTCTACCTTTTTACGCTGGTTTCTTCCCTTCATTATATATTTGTCCATCTGTCGTCTTTATAATTACCGGCTTTCTAACTGGGTCTCTGACGTCCAACTTGTTGATTCCCTGCGCCGAGATCTGAGCAATCCACTGGCCGGCCAAAACAGTGGTGTTAAGATTGATGGTGCTTTTCTGCCCGGGAATCTCCGGACTCTGCACCAAGAACTGGCGTGCTAAGGCACCAGCAAAACCACCACGCCGGCCACAAGAGTCGCCCTGGCGACCCGTGGGGCTCCTCCACTGGGAATCTCCTGGTCCGTGAGCAACAAATATTCGTCTGAAAGTGTGGCGTCCTCTCGTTCTCTGCGCTTTCACTGGGAGGTACATGCCCGAGCTGCTAATCATCAGCCATCTTGGATCTCTCTCCTATATTTTTTATAAAAGAGTAGTTCCAGTGTGATTATATTCAGTATAAAAGGGTATCTTGAGAGGGTCTATATTTTTTATAAAAGAGTACTTCCCAGGTGATTATATTAAAAATAAAAGAGTAGTTCCACTGTGATTATATTCAATATAAAAGAATACTTTGAGTGGGAGTATATTTTTTATAAAAGAGTACTTCCAGTGTGATTATATTCAGTATAAAAGAGTACTTTGAGAGGGAGTATATTTTTTATAAAAGAGTACTTCCAGTGAGATTATATTCAATGTAAAAGAGTACTTTGAGAGGATCTATATTTTTTATAAAAGAGTACTTCCTGTGTGATTATATTAAAAATAAAAGAGTAGTTCCAGTGTGATTATATTCAATATAAAAGAGTACTTTGAGAGGGAGTATATTTTTTCTAAAAGAGTACTTCCAGTGTAATTTTATTCAATATAAAAGAGTACTTTGAGAGGGAGTATATTTTTTATAAAAGAGTACTTCCTGTGTGATTATATTCAGTATAAAAGAGTACTTTGAGAGGGAGTATATTTTTTATAAAAGAGTACGTCCTGTGTGATTATATTCAATATAAAAGAGTACTTTGAGAGGGAGTATATTTTTAATAAAAGAGTACTTCCAGTGTGATTATATTCAATAAAAAGAGTACTTTGAGAGGGAGTATATTTTTTATAAAAGAGTACTTCCAGTGTGATTATATTCAGTACAAAAGAGTACATTGAGAGGGAGTATATTTTTTATATAAGAGTACATCCAGTGTGGTTATATTCAATATAAAAGAGTACTTTGCGAGGGTCTATGTTTTTTATCATAGAGTACTTCCTGTGTGATTATATTAAAAATAAAAGAGTAGTTCCAGTGTGATTATATTCAATATGAAAGAGTAGTTTGAGAGGGAGTATATTTTTTATAAAAGAGTACTTCCAGTGTGATTATAATCAATATAAAAGAGTATATTGAGAGGGAGTATATTTTTTATAAAAGAGTAGATCCTGTGTGATTATATTCAGTATAAAAGAGTACTTTGAGAGGGAGTATATTTTTTATAAAAGTGTACTTCCAGTGTGATTATATTCAGTATAAAAGAGTACTTTGAGAGGGAGTATATTTTTGATAAAAGAGTATTTCCAGTGTGATTATATTCAATATAAAGGAGTACTTTGAGAGGGTCTATATTTTTTATAAAAGAGTACTTCCTGTGTGATTATATTAAAAATAAAAGAGTAGTTCCAGTGTGATTATATTCAATATAAAAGAGTACATTGAGAGGGAGTAAATTTTTTATAAAAGTGTACTTCCTGTGTGATTATATTCAGTATAAAAGAGTAGTTTGAAAGGAAGTATATTTTTTATAAAAGAGTACATCCTGTGTGATTATATTCAGTATAAAAGAGTAGTTAGAGAGGGAGAATATTTTTTATAAAAGAGTAGTTCCTGTGCGATTATATTCAGTATAAAACAGTACTTTGAGAGGGAGTATATTTTTTATAAAAGAGTACTTCCAGTGTGATTATATTCAGTATAAAAGAGTACATTGAGAGGGAGTATATTTTTTATAATAGAGTGCATCCTGTGTGGTTATATTCAATATAAAAGAGTACTTTGAGAGGGTCTCTGTTTTTTATAATAGAGTACTTCCAGTGTGATTATATTCAGTATAAAAGGGTACTTTGAGAGGGTCTATATTTTTTATAAAAGAGTACCTCCTGTGTGATTATATTAAAAATAAAAGAGTAGTTCCAGTGTGATTATATTCAGTATGAAAGAGTGCTTTGAGAGGGAGTATATTTTTTATAAAAGAGTACTTCCAGTGTGATTATATTCAATATAAAAGAGTAATTTGAGAGGGTCTATATTTTTTATAAAAGTGTACTTCCTGTGTGATTATATTAAAAATAAAAGAGTAGTTCCAGTGTGATTATATTCAGTATAAAATAGTACTTTGAGAGGGAGTATATTTTTTGTAAAAGAGTACTTCCAGTGTGATTATATTCAATTTAAAAGAGTACATTGAGAGGGAGTATATTTTTTATAAAAGAGTACTTCCGGTCTGATAATATTCAGTATAAAAGAGTACTTTGAGCGGGAGTATATTTTTTATAAAAGAATACAACCTGTGTGATTATATTCAATATAAAAGAGTACTTTGAGAGGAATATATTTTTTATAAAAGAGTACTTCTAGTGTGATTATATTCAATATAAAAGAGTACTTTGAGAGGGAGTATATTTTTTATAAAAGAGTACTTCCAGTGTGATTATATTCAATACAAAAGAGTATTTTGAGAGGGTCTATATTTTTTATAAAAGAGTACTTCCTGAGTGATTATACTATAAATAAAAGAGTAGTTCCAGTGTGATTATATTCAATATAAAAGAGTACTTTGAGAGGGAGTATATTTTTTATAAAAGAGTACTTCCAGTGTGATTATATTCAGTATAAAAGAGTACATTGAGAGGGAGTATATTTTTTATAAAAGAGTACTTCCAGTGTGATTATATTCACTATAAAAGATCACTTTGAGAGGGTCTATATTTTTTATAAAAGAGTACTTCCTGTGTGATTATATTAAAAATAAAAGTGTAGTTCCTGTGCGATTATATTCAATATAAAAGAGTACTTTGAGAGGGAGTATATTTTTTATAAAAGAGTACTTCCAGTGTGATTATATTCAATTTAAAGGACCACATTGAGAGGGAGTATATTTTTTATAAAAGAGTAGTTCCAGAGTGATTATATTCAATATCAAAGAGTGCTTTGAGAGGTCTATATTTTTTATAAAAGGGTAATGCCTGTGTGATTATATAAAAAATAAAAGAGTAGTTCCAGTGTGATTATATTCAATATAAAAGAGTACATTGAGAGGGAGTATATTTTTTATAAAAGAGTACTTCCTGTGTGATTATATTCAGTATAAAAGTGTACTTTGAGCGGGAGTATATTTTTTATAAAAGAGGACTTCCAGTGTGATTATATTCAATATAAAAGAGTACTGTGAGAGGGTCTATATTTTTTATAAAAGAGTAGTTCCTGTGTGATTATATTAAAAATAAAAGAGTTGTTCCAGTGTGATTATATTCAGTAAAAAAGAGTACTTTGAGGGGGAGTATATTTCTAATAAAAGAGTAGTTCCAGTGTGATTATATTCAATATAAAAGAATACTTTGAGAGGGTCTATATTTTTTATAAAAGAGTACTTCCTGTGTGATTATATTAAAAATAAAAGAGTAGTTCCAGTGTGATAATATTCAATATAAAAGAGTACTTTGAGAGGGAGTATATTTTTTATAAAAGAGTAGTTCCAGTGTGATTATATTCAGTATAAAAGAGTACATTGAGAGGGAGTAAATTTTTTATAATAGAGTACATCCTGTGTGGTTATATTCAATATAAAAGAGCACTTTGAGAGGGTCTATGTTTTTTATAATAGAGTATTTCCAGTGTGATTATATTAAAAGTAAAAGAGTAGTTCCAGTGTGATTATATTCAATATAAAAGAATAAGTTGAGAGGGAGTATATATATATATATTTTTTTTTAAGTGCAGCTCTAGAGTAGGTTTCCTTTTTTTCTTTCCTTTTTTTTTTTGTTTTTTTGAGAGAGAATGGGAAGGAGGAAAAAGGAAGAGAAAGAGAGAGAGAGAATGGGGAGGAGGGAGAAGGAAAAGAAAGAGGGAGAGAGAATGGGAGTATTGCTTTCTTGCCCAGGCTAGAATGCAATTTAGTAATGGGTATTGAAAAGCTCTTTTATACTGATAATTATACTTAATGATGTAGTCAGGAAGGAATAAGGGAAGAAGATAACAAACAAACAGCCAACCAATATTTAATTTAAACCTGTGAAATGCTATGCGATTACTGAGGAGTGATTTACTTCCAATTATATAGTCACCTTTGAAATAGGTGTGAGGTGGTAATGTATGTTTTGTGTATTTGAAGTGGAGAGTTCTATAAATGTTTATTAAGTTTACTTGTTCCGGGTCTGAGTTCAATTTCTGAATATCCTTGTTAATTTTCTATCTCGTTGATCTATAGAATCGTTAGCTCTTCTTGTTACATTGATCCTTTTGCCATTATGTAATGTCATTCCTCGCCTCTTTTGATCTTTGTTGCTTTAAAGTCTACTTTATGAGAGGCGAGAATTGCATCTCCTGCTTTTTGTTTATTAGTTTATTTTTACTCTCTGTTTGATTGGTAAATCTTCCTCCTTCTCTCTGAGTCTTTGTGTATTGTTGCATGTAAGATGGGCCCAGATGCAGCATACCGATGGGTTTTGGGTTTTTATCCAATTAAAATACATATAGTTTTAATACCGGCGTTTGATGCTAGCTGGCTGTTTTGCCCATTAGTTGATGTAAATTTTTTATTGTGTTAAAGTTCTTTGCTTTTTGATATATTTTTGGAAAGGCTGATATTGGTTGTTCCTTTATATGTATAGTGCTTCTTTCAGAAGCTCTTGTAAAGCAGGCCTGGTGGTGGTGAACTCTCTAAGTACTTGTTTGTTCGCAAAAGATTTAATTTTTCCTTCGTTCATAAAGTTTAGTTTGGCTGGATAGGAAATTCTGGGTTGAAAGTTCTTTTCTTTAAGGATGTTAAATATTGGTCCCCACTCTTTTCTGGTTTGTAGGGTTTCTGCTGAGAGATCTGCTGTAAGTCTCATAGGTTTCCCTTTATGGGTAACCTGACCTTTCTCTCTGGCTGCCCTTAGTATTTTCTCCTTCATTTCAACCCTAATAAATCTGGCGATTATGTGCCTTGGGGTTGGTCTTCTTGAAGAATATCTTTGTGGTGTTCTCTGTATTACCTGGAGTTGAATATTACCCTGCCTTGCCAGGTTGGGAAAATTTTCCTGAATGATATCCTGAAGAGTATTTTCCAACTTGGATTCATTCTCTTCATCACATTCAGGTACACCTATCAAACGTAAATTAGGTCTTTTCACATAGTCCCATATTTCCTGGAGACTTTGCTCATTCCTTTTCATCCTTTTTTCTGCATTCTTGTCTTCTCGTTTCATTTCACTGAGCTGGTCCTCGACTTCTGATATCCTTCCTTCTGCTTGATCAATTCGACTGTTTAAACTTGTGCATGCTTCGCGAAGTTCTCGTGTTGTGTTTTTCAGCTCCATCAATTCACTTATATTCTTCTCTAAATTGTCCATTCTCGTTAACAGTTCGTCAAACCTTTTTTCAAGGTTCTTAGTTTCTTTGCATTGGGTTAGAACAAGTTCTTTTAATTCACAGAAGTTTCTTATCACCCACGTTTTGAAACCTGCTTCTGTTATTGGAACACACGTGTAATCTATTAAGCCTTGTTCCGTTACTGATGAGGAATTGCAATCCCCTGTAGAGGGAGAGGCATTCTGATTTTGAGTATTCTCTACCTTTTTACGCTGGTTTCTTCCCTTCATTATATATTTGTCCATCTGTCGTCTTTATAATTACCGGCTTTCTAACTGGGTCTCTGACGTCCAACTTGTTGATTCCCTGCGCCGAGATCTGAGCAATCCACTGGCCGGCCAAAACAGTGGTGTTAAGATTGATGGTGCTTTTCTGCCCGGGAATCTCCGGACTCTGCACCAAGAACTGGCGTGCTAAGGCACCAGCAAAACCACCACGCCGGCCACAAGAGTCGCCCTGGCGACCCGTGGGGCTCCTCCACTGGGAATCTCCTGGTCCGTGAGCAACAAATATTCGTCTGAAAGTGTGGCGTCCTCTCGTTCTCTGCGCTTTCACTGGGAGGTACATGCCCGAGCTGCTAATCATCAGCCATCTTGGATCTCTCTCCTATATTTTTTATAAAAGAGTAGTTCCAGTGTGATTATATTCAGTATAAAAGGGTATCTTGAGAGGGTCTATATTTTTTATAAAAGAGTACTTCCCAGGTGATTATATTAAAAATAAAAGAGTAGTTCCACTGTGATTATATTCAATATAAAAGAATACTTTGAGTGGGAGTATATTTTTTATAAAAGAGTACTTCCAGTGTGATTATATTCAGTATAAAAGAGTACTTTGAGAGGGAGTATATTTTTTATAAAAGAGTACTTCCAGTGAGATTATATTCAATGTAAAAGAGTACTTTGAGAGGGTCTATATTTTTTATAAAAGAGTACTTCCTGTGTGATTATATTAAAAATAAAAGAGTAGTTCCAGTGTGATTATATTCAATATAAAAGAGTACTTTGAGAGGGAGTATATTTTTTCTAAAAGAGTACTTCCAGTGTAATTTTATTCAATATAAAAGAGTACTTTGAGAGGGAGTATATTTTTTATAAAAGAGTACTTCCTGTGTGATTATATTCAGTATAAAAGAGTACTTTGAGAGGGAGTATATTTTTTATAAAAGAGTACGTCCTGTGTGATTATATTCAATATAAAAGAGTACTTTGAGAGGGAGTATATTTTTAATAAAAGAGTACTTCCAGTGTGATTATATTCAATATAAAAGAGTACATTGAGAGGGAGTATATTTTTTATAAAAGAGTACATCCAGTGTGATTATATTCAATAAAAAGAGTACTTTGAGAGGGAGTATATTTTTTATAAAAGAGTACTTCCAGTGTGATTATATTCAGTACAAAAGAGTACATTGAGAGGGAGTATATTTTTTATATAAGAGTACATCCAGTGTGGTTATATTCAATATAAAAGAGTACTTTGCGAGGGTCTATATTTTTTATAAAAGAGTACCTCCTGTGTGATTATATTAAAAATAAAAGAGTAGTTCCAGTGTGATTATATTCAGTATGAAAGAGTGCTTTGAGAGGGAGTATATTTTTTATAAAAGAGTACTTCCAGTGTGATTATATTCAATATAAAAGAGTAATTTGAGAGGGTCTATATTTTTTATAAAAGTGTACTTCCTGTGTGATTATATTAAAAATAAAAGAGTAGTTCCAGTGTGATTATATTCAGTATAAAATAGTACTTTGAGAGGGAGTATATTTTTTGTAAAAGAGTACTTCCAGTGTGATTATATTCAATTTAAAAGAGTACATTGAGAGGGAGTATATTTTTTATAAAAGAGTACTTCCGGTCTGATAATATTCAGTATAAAAGAGTACTTTGAGCGGGAGTATATTTTTTATAAAAGAATACAACCTGTGTGATTATATTCAATATAAAAGAGTACTTTGAGAGGAATATATTTTTTATAAAAGAGTACTTCTAGTGTGATTATATTCAATATAAAAGAGTACTTTGAGAGGGAGTATATTTTTTATAAAAGAGTACTTCCAGTGTGATTATATTCAATACAAAAGAGTATTTTGAGAGGGTCTATATTTTTTATAAAAGAGTACTTCCTGAGTGATTATACTATAAATAAAAGAGTAGTTCCAGTGTGATTATATTCAATATAAAAGAGTACTTTGAGAGGGAGTATATTTTTTATAAAAGAGTACTTCCAGTGTGATTATATTCAGTATAAAAGAGTACATTGAGAGGGAGTATATTTTTTATAAAAGAGTACTTCCAGTGTGATTATATTCACTATAAAAGATCACTTTGAGAGGGTCTATATTTTTTATAAAAGAGTACTTCCTGTGTGATTATATTAAAAATAAAAGTGTAGTTCCTGTGCGATTATATTCAATATAAAAGAGTACTTTGAGAGGGAGTATATTTTTTATAAAAGAGTACTTCCAGTGTGATTATATTCAATTTAAAGGACCACATTGAGAGGGAGTATATTTTTTATAAAAGAGTAGTTCCAGAGTGATTATATTCAATATCAAAGAGTGCTTTGAGAGGTCTATATTTTTTATAAAAGGGTAATGCCTGTGTGATTATATAAAAAATAAAAGAGTAGTTCCAGTGTGATTATATTCAATATAAAAGAGTACATTGAGAGGGAGTATATTTTTTATAAAAGAGTACTTCCTGTGTGATTATATTCAGTATAAAAGTGTACTTTGAGCGGGAGTATATTTTTTATAAAAGAGGACTTCCAGTGTGATTATATTCAATATAAAAGAGTACTGTGAGAGGGTCTATATTTTTTATAAAAGAGTAGTTCCTGTGTGATTATATTAAAAATAAAAGAGTTGTTCCAGTGTGATTATATTCAGTAAAAAAGAGTACTTTGAGGGGGAGTATATTTCTAATAAAAGAGTAGTTCCAGTGTGATTATATTCAATATAAAAGAGTACTTTGAGAGGGTCTATATTTTTTATAAAAGAGTACTTCCTGTGTGATTATATTAAAAATAAAAGAGTAGTTCCAGTGTGATAATATTCAATATAAAAGAGTACTTTGAGAGGGAGTATATTTTTTATAAAAGAGTAGTTCCAGTGTGATTATATTCAGTATAAAAGAGTACATTGAGAGGGAGTAAATTTTTTATAATAGAGTACATCCTGTGTGGTTATATTCAATATAAAAGAGCACTTTGAGAGGGTCTATGTTTTTTATAATAGAGTATTTCCAGTGTGATTATATTAAAAGTAAAAGAGTAGTTCCAGTGTGATTATATTCAATATAAAAGAATAAGTTGAGAGGGAGTATATATATATATATTTTTTTTTAAGTGCAGCTCTAGAGTAGGTTTCCTTTTTTTCTTTCCTTTTTTTTTTTGTTTTTTTGAGAGAGAATGGGAAGGAGGAAAAAGGAAGAGAAAGAGAGAGAGAGAATGGGGAGGAGGGAGAAGGAAAAGAAAGAGGGAGAGAGAATGGGAGTATTGCTTTCTTGCCCAGGCTAGAATGCAATTTAGTAATGGGTATTGAAAAGCTCTTTTATACTGATAATTATACTTAATGATGTAGTCAGGAAGGAATAAGGGAAGAAGATAACAAACAAACAGCCAACCAATATTTAATTTAAACCTGTGAAATGCTATGCGATTACTGAGGAGTGATTTACTTCCAATTATATAGTCACCTTTGAAATAGGTGTGAGGTGGTAATGTATGTTTTGTGTATTTGAAGTGGAGAGTTCTATAAATGTTTATTAAGTTTACTTGTTCCGGGTCTGAGTTCAATTTCTGAATATCCTTGTTAATTTTCTATCTCGTTGATCTATAGAATCGTTAGCTCTTCTTGTTACATTGATCCTTTTGCCATTATGTAATGTCATTCCTCGCCTCTTTTGATCTTTGTTGCTTTAAAGTCTACTTTATGAGAGGCGAGAATTGCATCTCCTGCTTTTTGTTTATTAGTTTATTTTTACTCTCTGTTTGATTGGTAAATCTTCCTCCTTCTCTCTGAGTCTTTGTGTATTGTTGCATGTAAGATGGGCCCAGATGCAGCATACCGATGGGTTTTGGGTTTTTATCCAATTAAAATACATATAGTTTTAATACCGGCGTTTGATGCTAGCTGGCTGTTTTGCCCATTAGTTGATGTAAATTTTTTATTGTGTTAAAGTTCTTTGCTTTTTGATATATTTTTGGAAAGGCTGATATTGGTTGTTCCTTTATATGTATAGTGCTTCTTTCAGAAGCTCTTGTAAAGCAGGCCTGGTGGTGGTGAACTCTCTAAGTACTTGTTTGTTCGCAAAAGATTTAATTTTTCCTTCGTTCATAAAGTTTAGTTTGGCTGGATAGGAAATTCTGGGTTGAAAGTTCTTTTCTTTAAGGATGTTAAATATTGGTCCCCACTCTTTTCTGGTTTGTAGGGTTTCTGCTGAGAGATCTGCTGTAAGTCTCATAGGTTTCCCTTTATGGGTAACCTGACCTTTCTCTCTGGCTGCCCTTAGTATTTTCTCCTTCATTTCAACCCTAATAAATCTGGCGATTATGTGCCTTGGGGTTGGTCTTCTTGAAGAATATCTTTGTGGTGTTCTCTGTATTACCTGGAGTTGAATATTACCCTGCCTTGCCAGGTTGGGAAAATTTTCCTGAATGATATCCTGAAGAGTATTTTCCAACTTGGATTCATTCTCTTCATCACATTCAGGTACACCTATCAAACGTAAATTAGGTCTTTTCACATAGTCCCATATTTCCTGGAGACTTTGCTCATTCCTTTTCATCCTTTTTTCTGCATTCTTGTCTTCTCGTTTCATTTCACTGAGCTGGTCCTCGACTTCTGATATCCTTCCTTCTGCTTGATCAATTCGACTGTTTAAACTTGTGCATGCTTCGCGAAGTTCTCGTGTTGTGTTTTTCAGCTCCATCAATTCACTTATATTCTTCTCTAAATTGTCCATTCTCGTTAACAGTTCGTCAAACCTTTTTTCAAGGTTCTTAGTTTCTTTGCATTGGGTTAGAACAAGTTCTTTTAATTCACAGAAGTTTCTTATCACCCACGTTTTGAAACCTGCTTCTGTTATTGGAACACACGTGTAATCTATTAAGCCTTGTTCCGTTACTGATGAGGAATTGCAATCCCCTGTAGAGGGAGAGGCATTCTGATTTTGAGTATTCTCTACCTTTTTACGCTGGTTTCTTCCCTTCATTATATATTTGTCCATCTGTCGTCTTTATAATTACCGGCTTTCTAACTGGGTCTCTGACGTCCAACTTGTTGATTCCCTGCGCCGAGATCTGAGCAATCCACTGGCCGGCCAAAACAGTGGTGTTAAGATTGATGGTGCTTTTCTGCCCGGGAATCTCCGGACTCTGCACCAAGAACTGGCGTGCTAAGGCACCAGCAAAACCACCACGCCGGCCACAAGAGTCGCCCTGGCGACCCGTGGGGCTCCTCCACTGGGAATCTCCTGGTCCGTGAGCAACAAATATTCGTCTGAAAGTGTGGCGTCCTCTCGTTCTCTGCGCTTTCACTGGGAGGTACATGCCCGAGCTGCTAATCATCAGCCATCTTGGATCTCTCTCCTATATTTTTTATAAAAGAGTAGTTCCAGTGTGATTATATTCAGTATAAAAGGGTATCTTGAGAGGGTCTATATTTTTTATAAAAGAGTACTTCCCAGGTGATTATATTAAAAATAAAAGAGTAGTTCCACTGTGATTATATTCAATATAAAAGAATACTTTGAGTGGGAGTATATTTTTTATAAAAGAGTACTTCCAGTGTGATTATATTCAGTATAAAAGAGTACTTTGAGAGGGAGTATATTTTTTATAAAAGAGTACTTCCAGTGAGATTATATTCAATGTAAAAGAGTACTTTGAGAGGGTCTATATTTTTTATAAAAGAGTACTTCCTGTGTGATTATATTAAAAATAAAAGAGTAGTTCCAGTGTGATTATATTCAATATAAAAGAGTACTTTGAGAGGGAGTATATTTTTTCTAAAAGAGTACTTCCAGTGTAATTTTATTCAATATAAAAGAGTACTTTGAGAGGGAGTATATTTTTTATAAAAGAGTACTTCCTGTGTGATTATATTCAGTATAAAAGAGTACTTTGAGAGGGAGTATATTTTTTATAAAAGAGTACGTCCTGTGTGATTATATTCAATATAAAAGAGTACTTTGAGAGGGAGTATATTTTTAATAAAAGAGTACTTCCAGTGTGATTATATTCAATATAAAAGAGTACATTGAGAGGGAGTATATTTTTTATAAAAGAGTACATCCAGTGTGATTATATTCAATAAAAAGAGTACTTTGAGAGGGAGTATATTTTTTATAAAAGAGTACTTCCAGTGTGATTATATTCAGTACAAAAGAGTACATTGAGAGGGAGTATATTTTTTATATAAGAGTACATCCAGTGTGGTTATATTCAATATAAAAGAGTACTTTGCGAGGGTCTATATTTTTTATAAAAGAGTACCTCCTGTGTGATTATATTAAAAATAAAAGAGTAGTTCCAGTGTGATTATATTCAGTATGAAAGAGTGCTTTGAGAGGGAGTATATTTTTTATAAAAGAGTACTTCCAGTGTGATTATATTCAATATAAAAGAGTAATTTGAGAGGGTCTATATTTTTTATAAAAGTGTACTTCCTGTGTGATTATATTAAAAATAAAAGAGTAGTTCCAGTGTGATTATATTCAGTATAAAATAGTACTTTGAGAGGGAGTATATTTTTTGTAAAAGAGTACTTCCAGTGTGATTATATTCAATTTAAAAGAGTACATTGAGAGGGAGTATATTTTTTATAAAAGAGTACTTCCGGTCTGATAATATTCAGTATAAAAGAGTACTTTGAGCGGGAGTATATTTTTTATAAAAGAATACAACCTGTGTGATTATATTCAATATAAAAGAGTACTTTGAGAGGAATATATTTTTTATAAAAGAGTACTTCTAGTGTGATTATATTCAATATAAAAGAGTACTTTGAGAGGGAGTATATTTTTTATAAAAGAGTACTTCCAGTGTGATTATATTCAATACAAAAGAGTATTTTGAGAGGGTCTATATTTTTTATAAAAGAGTACTTCCTGAGTGATTATACTATAAATAAAAGAGTAGTTCCAGTGTGATTATATTCAATATAAAAGAGTACTTTGAGAGGGAGTATATTTTTTATAAAAGAGTACTTCCAGTGTGATTATATTCAGTATAAAAGAGTACATTGAGAGGGAGTATATTTTTTATAAAAGAGTACTTCCAGTGTGATTATATTCACTATAAAAGATCACTTTGAGAGGGTCTATATTTTTTATAAAAGAGTACTTCCTGTGTGATTATATTAAAAATAAAAGTGTAGTTCCTGTGCGATTATATTCAATATAAAAGAGTACTTTGAGAGGGAGTATATTTTTTATAAAAGAGTACTTCCAGTGTGATTATATTCAATTTAAAGGACCACATTGAGAGGGAGTATATTTTTTATAAAAGAGTAGTTCCAGAGTGATTATATTCAATATCAAAGAGTCCTTTGAGAGGTCTATATTTTTTATAAAAGGGTAATGCCTGTGTGATTATATAAAAAATAAAAGAGTAGTTCCAGTGTGATTATATTCAATATAAAAGAGTACATTGAGAGGGAGTATATTTTTTATAAAAGAGTACTTCCTGTGTGATTATATTCAGTATAAAAGTGTACTTTGAGCGGGAGTATATTTTTTATAAAAGAGGACTTCCAGTGTGATTATATTCAATATAAAAGAGTACTGTGAGAGGGTCTATATTTTTTATAAAAGAGTAGTTCCTGTGTGATTATATTAAAAATAAAAGAGTAGTTCCAGTGTGATTATATTCAGTAAAAAAGAGTACTTTGAGGGGGAGTATATTTCTAATAAAAGAGTAGTTCCAGTGTGATTATATTCAATATAAAAGAGTACTTTGAGAGGGTCTATATTTTTTATAAAAGAGTACTTCCTGTGTGATTATATTAAAAATAAAAGAGTAGTTCCAGTGTGATAATATTCAATATAAAAGAGTACTTTGAGAGGGAGTATATTTTTTATAAAAGAGTAGTTCCAGTGTGATTATATTCAGTATAAAAGAGTACATTGAGAGGGAGTATATTTTTTATAATAGAGTACATCCTGTGTGGTTATATTCAATATAAAAGAGCACTTTGAGAGGGTCTATGTTTTTTATAATAGAGTATTTCCAGTGTGATTATATTAAAAGTAAAAGAGTAGTTCCAGTGTGATTATATTCAATATAAAAGAATAAGTTGAGAGGGAGTATATATATATATTTTTTTTTTAAGTGCAGCTCTAGAGTAGGTTTCCTTTTTTTCTTTCCTTTTTTTTTTTGTTTTTTTGAGAGAGAATTGGAAGGAGGAAAAAGGAAGAGAAAGAGAGAGAGAGAATGGGGAGGAGGGAGAAGGAAAAGAAAGAGGGAGAGAGAATGGGAGTATTGCTTTCTTGCCCAGGCTAGAATGCAATTTAGTAATGGGTATTGAAAAGCTCTTTTATACTGATAATTATACTTAATGATGTAGTCAGGAAGGAATAAGGGAAGAAGATAACAAACAAACAGCCAACCAATATTTAATTTAAACCTGTGAAATGCTATGCGATTACTGAGGAGTGATTTACTTCCAATTATATAGTCACCTTTGAAATAGGTGTGAGGTGGTAATGTATGTTTTGTGTATTTGAAGTGGAGAGTTCTATAAATGTTTATTAAGTTTACTTGTTCCGGGTCTGAGTTCAATTTCTGAATATCCTTGTTAATTTTCTATCTCGTTGATCTATAGAATCGTTAGCTCTTCTTGTTACATTGATCCTTTTGCCATTATGTAATGTCATTCCTCGCCTCTTTTGATCTTTGTTGCTTTAAAGTCTACTTTATGAGAGGCGAGAATTGCATCTCCTGCTTTTTGTTTATTAGTTTATTTTTACTCTCTGTTTGATTGGTAAATCTTCCTCCTTCTCTCTGAGTCTTTGTGTATTGTTGCATGTAAGATGGGCCCAGATGCAGCATACCGATGGGTTTTGGGTTTTTATCCAATTAAAATACATATAGGTTTAATACCGGCGTTTGATGCTAGCTGGCTGTTTTGCCCATTAGTTGATGTAAATTTTTTATTGTGTTAAAGTTCTTTGCTTTTTGATATATTTTTGGAAAGGCTGATATTGGTTGTTCCTTTATATGTATAGTGCTTCTTTCAGAAGCTCTTGTAAAGCAGGCCTGGTGGTGGTGAACTCTCTAAGTACTTGTTTGTTCGCAAAAGATTTAATTTTTCCTTCGTTCATAAAGTTTAGTTTGGCTGGATAGGAAATTCTGGGTTGAAAGTTCTTTTCTTTAAGGATGTTAAATATTGGTCCCCACTCTTTTCTGGTTTGTAGGGTTTCTGCTGAGAGATCTGCTGTAAGTCTCATAGGTTTCCCTTTATGGGTAACCTGACCTTTCTCTCTGGCTGCCCTTAGTATTTTCTCCTTCATTTCAACCCTAATAAATCTGGCGATTATGTGCCTTGGGGTTGGTCTTCTTGAAGAATATCTTTGTGGTGTTCTCTGTATTACCTGGAGTTGAATATTACCCTGCCTTGCCAGGTTGGGAAAATTTTCCTGAATGATATCCTGAAGAGTATTTTCCAACTTGGATTCATTCTCTTCATCACATTCAGGTACACCTATCAAACGTAAATTAGGTCTTTTCACATAGTCCCATATTTCCTGGAGACTTTGCTCATTCCTTTTCATCCTTTTTTCTGCATTCTTGTCTTCTCGTTTCATTTCACTGAGCTGGTCCTCGACTTCTGATATCCTTCCTTCTGCTTGATCAATTCGACTGTTTAAACTTGTGCATGCTTCGCGAAGTTCTCGTGTTGTGTTTTTCAGCTCCATCAATTCACTTATATTCTTCTCTAAATTGTCCATTCTCGTTAACAGTTCGTCAAACCTTTTTTCAAGGTTCTTAGTTTCTTTGCATTGGGTTAGAACAAGTTCTTTTAATTCACAGAAGTTTCTTATCACCCACGTTTTGAAACCTGCTTCTGTTATTGGAACACACGTGTAATCTATTAAGCCTTGTTCCGTTACTGATGAGGAATTGCAATCCCCTGTAGAGGGAGAGGCATTCTGATTTTGAGTATTCTCTACCTTTTTACGCTGGTTTCTTCCCTTCATTATATATTTGTCCATCTGTCGTCTTTATAATTACCGGCTTTCTAACTGGGTCTCTGACGTCCAACTTGTTGATTCCCTGCGCCGAGATCTGAGCAATCCACTGGCCGGCCAAAACAGTGGTGTTAAGATTGATGGTGCTTTTCTGCCCGGGAATCTCCGGACTCTGCACCAAGAACTGGCGTGCTAAGGCACCAGCAAAACCACCACGCCGGCCACAAGAGTCGCCCTGGCGACCCGTGGGGCTCCTCCACTGGGAATCTCCTGGTCCGTGAGCAACAAATATTCGTCTGAAAGTGTGGCGTCCTCTCGTTCTCTGCGCTTTCACTGGGAGGTACATGCCCGAGCTGCTAATCATCAGCCATCTTGGATCTCTCTCCTATATTTTTTATAAAAGAGTAGTTCCAGTGTGATTATATTCAGTATAAAAGGGTATCTTGAGAGGGTCTATATTTTTTATAAAAGAGTACTTCCCAGGTGATTATATTAAAAATAAAAGAGTAGTTCCACTGTGATTATATTCAATATAAAAGAATACTTTGAGTGGGAGTATATTTTTTATAAAAGAGTACTTCCAGTGTGATTATATTCAGTATAAAAGAGTACTTTGAGAGGGAGTATATTTTTTATAAAAGAGTACTTCCAGTGAGATTATATTCAATGTAAAAGAGTACTTTGAGAGGGTCTATATTTTTTATAAAAGAGTACTTCCTGTGTGATTATATTAAAAATAAAAGAGTAGTTCCAGTGTGATTATATTCAATATAAAAGAGTACTTTGAGAGGGAGTATATTTTTTCTAAAAGAGTACTTCCAGTGTAATTTTATTCAATATAAAAGAGTACTTTGAGAGGGAGTATATTTTTTATAAAAGAGTACTTCCTGTGTGATTATATTCAGTATAAAAGAGTACTTTGAGAGGGAGTATATTTTTTATAAAAGAGTACGTCCTGTGTGATTATATTCAATATAAAAGAGTACTTTGAGAGGGAGTATATTTTTAATAAAAGAGTACTTCCAGTGTGATTATATTCAATATAAAAGAGTACATTGAGAGGGAGTATATTTTTTATAAAAGAGTACATCCAGTGTGATTATATTCAATAAAAAGAGTACTTTGAGAGGGAGTATATTTTTTATAAAAGAGTACTTCCAGTGTGATTATATTCAGTACAAAAGAGTACATTGAGAGGGAGTATATTTTTTATATAAGAGTACATCCAGTGTGGTTATATTCAATATAAAAGAGTACTTTGCGAGGGTCTATATTTTTTATAAAAGAGTACCTCCTGTGTGATTATATTAAAAATAAAAGAGTAGTTCCAGTGTGATTATATTCAGTATGAAAGAGTGCTTTGAGAGGGAGTATATTTTTTATAAAAGAGTACTTCCAGTGTGATTATATTCAATTTAAAGGACCACATTGAGAGGGAGTATATTTTTTATAAAAGAGTAGTTCCAGAGTGATTATATTCAATATCAAAGAGTCCTTTGAGAGGTCTATATTTTTTATAAAAGGGTAATGCCTGTGTGATTATATAAAAAATAAAAGAGTAGTTCCAGTGTGATTATATTCAATATAAAAGAGTACATTGAGAGGGAGTATATTTTTTATAAAAGAGTACTTCCTGTGTGATTATATTCAGTATAAAAGTGTACTTTGAGCGGGAGTATATTTTTTATAAAAGAGGACTTCCAGTGTGATTATATTCAATATAAAAGAGTACTGTGAGAGGGTCTATATTTTTTATAAAAGAGTAGTTCCTGTGTGATTATATTAAAAATAAAAGAGTAGTTCCAGTGTGATTATATTCAGTAAAAAAGAGTACTTTGAGGGGGAGTATATTTCTAATAAAAGAGTAGTTCCAGTGTGATTATATTCAATATAAAAGAGTACTTTGAGAGGGTCTATATTTTTTATAAAAGAGTACTTCCTGTGTGATTATATTAAAAATAAAAGAGTAGTTCCAGTGTGATAATATTCAATATAAAAGAGTACTTTGAGAGGGAGTATATTTTTTATAAAAGAGTAGTTCCAGTGTGATTATATTCAGTATAAAAGAGTACATTGAGAGGGAGTATATTTTTTATAATAGAGTACATCCTGTGTGGTTATATTCAATATAAAAGAGCACTTTGAGAGGGTCTATGTTTTTTATAATAGAGTATTTCCAGTGTGATTATATTAAAAGTAAAAGAGTAGTTCCAGTGTGATTATATTCAATATAAAAGAATAAGTTGAGAGGGAGTATATATATATATTTTTTTTTTAAGTGCAGCTCTAGAGTAGGTTTCCTTTTTTTCTTTCCTTTTTTTTTTTGTTTTTTTGAGAGAGAATGGGAAGGAGGAAAAAGGAAGAGAAAGAGAGAGAGAGAATGGGGAGGAGGGAGAAGGAAAAGAAAGAGGGAGAGAGAATGGGAGTATTGCTTTCTTGCCCAGGCTAGAATGCAATTTAGTAATGGGTATTGAAAAGCTCTTTTATACTGATAATTATACTTAATGATGTAGTCAGGAAGGAATAAGGGAAGAAGATAACAAACAAACAGCCAACCAATATTTAATTTAAACCTGTGAAATGCTATGCGATTACTGAGGAGTGATTTACTTCCAATTATATAGTCACCTTTGAAATAGGTGTGAGGTGGTAATGTATGTTTTGTGTATTTGAAGTGGAGAGTTCTATAAATGTTTATTAAGTTTACTTGTTCCGGGTCTGAGTTCAATTTCTGAATATCCTTGTTAATTTTCTATCTCGTTGATCTATAGAATCGTTAGCTCTTCTTGTTACATTGATCCTTTTGCCATTATGTAATGTCATTCCTCGCCTCTTTTGATCTTTGTTGCTTTAAAGTCTACTTTATGAGAGGCGAGAATTGCATCTCCTGCTTTTTGTTTATTAGTTTATTTTTACTCTCTGTTTGATTGGTAAATCTTCCTCCTTCTCTCTGAGTCTTTGTGTATTGTTGCATGTAAGATGGGCCCAGATGCAGCATACCGATGGGTTTTGGGTTTTTATCCAATTAAAATACATATAGGTTTAATACCGGCGTTTGATGCTAGCTGGCTGTTTTGCCCATTAGTTGATGTAAATTTTTTATTGTGTTAAAGTTCTTTGCTTTTTGATATATTTTTGGAAAGGCTGATATTGGTTGTTCCTTTATATGTATAGTGCTTCTTTCAGAAGCTCTTGTAAAGCAGGCCTGGTGGTGGTGAACTCTCTAAGTACTTGTTTGTTCGCAAAAGATTTAATTTTTCCTTCGTTCATAAAGTTTAGTTTGGCTGGATAGGAAATTCTGGGTTGAAAGTTCTTTTCTTTAAGGATGTTAAATATTGGTCCCCACTCTTTTCTGGTTTGTAGGGTTTCTGCTGAGAGATCTGCTGTAAGTCTCATAGGTTTCCCTTTATGGGTAACCTGACCTTTCTCTCTGGCTGCCCTTAGTATTTTCTCCTTCATTTCAACCCTAATAAATCTGGCGATTATGTGCCTTGGGGTTGGTCTTCTTGAAGAATATCTTTGTGGTGTTCTCTGTATTACCTGGAGTTGAATATTACCCTGCCTTGCCAGGTTGGGAAAATTTTCCTGAATGATATCCTGAAGAGTATTTTCCAACTTGGATTCATTCTCTTCATCACATTCAGGTACACCTATCAAACGTAAATTAGGTCTTTTCACATAGTCCCATATTTCCTGGAGACTTTGCTCATTCCTTTTCATCCTTTTTTCTGCATTCTTGTCTTCTCGTTTCATTTCACTGAGCTGGTCCTCGACTTCTGATATCCTTCCTTCTGCTTGATCAATTCGACTGTTTAAACTTGTGCATGCTTCGCGAAGTTCTCGTGTTGTGTTTTTCAGCTCCATCAATTCACTTATATTCTTCTCTAAATTGTCCATTCTCGTTAACAGTTCGTCAAACCTTTTTTCAAGGTTCTTAGTTTCTTTGCATTGGGTTAGAACAAGTTCTTTTAATTCACAGAAGTTTCTTATCACCCACGTTTTGAAACCTGCTTCTGTTATTGGAACACACGTGTAATCTATTAAGCCTTGTTCCGTTACTGATGAGGAATTGCAATCCCCTGTAGAGGGAGAGGCATTCTGATTTTGAGTATTCTCTACCTTTTTACGCTGGTTTCTTCCCTTCATTATATATTTGTCCATCTGTCGTCTTTATAATTACCGGCTTTCTAACTGGGTCTCTGACGTCCAACTTGTTGATTCCCTGCGCCGAGATCTGAGCAATCCACTGGCCGGCCAAAACAGTGGTGTTAAGATTGATGGTGCTTTTCTGCCCGGGAATCTCCGGACTCTGCACCAAGAACTGACGTGCTAAGGCACCAGCAAAACCACCACGCCGGCCACAAGAGTCGCCCTGGCGACCCGTGGGGCTCCTCCACTGGGAATCTCCTGGTCCGTGAGCAACAAATATTCGTCTGAAAGTGTGGCGTCCTCTCGTTCTCTGCGCTTTCACTGGGAGGTACATGCCCGAGCTGCTAATCATCAGCCATCTTGGATCTCTCTCCTATATTTTTTATAAAAGAGTAGTTCCAGTGTGATTATATTCAGTATAAAAGGGTATCTTGAGAGGGTCTATATTTTTTATAAAAGAGTACTTCCCAGGTGATTATATTAAAAATAAAAGAGTAGTTCCAGTGTGATTATATTCAATATAAAAGAATACTTTGAGTGGGAGTATATTTTTTATAAAAGAGTACTTCCAGTGTGATTATATTCAGTATAAAAGAGTACTTTGAGAGGGAGTATATTTTTTATAAAAGAGTACTTCCAGTGAGATTATATTCAATGTAAAAGAGTACTTTGAGAGGGTCTATATTTTTTATAAAAGAGTACTTCCTGTGTGATTATATTAAAAATAAAAGAGTAGTTCCAGTGTGATTATATTCAATATAAAAGAGTACTTTGAGAGGGAGTATATTTTTTCTAAAAGAGTACTTCCAGTGTGATTTTATTCAATATAAAAGAGTACTTTGAGAGGGAGTATGTTTTTTATAAAAGAGTACTTCCTGTGTGATTATATTCAGTATAAAAGAGTACTTTGAGAGGGAGTATATTTTTAATAAAAGAGTACTTCCTGTGTGATTATATTCAATATAAAAGAGTACTTTGAGAGGGAGTATATTTTTAATAAAAGAGTACTTCCAGTGTGATTATATTCAATATAAAAGAGTACATTGAGAGGGAGTATATTTTTTATAAAAGAGTACATCCAGTGTGATTATATTCAATAAAAAGAGTGCTTTGAGAGGGAGTATATTTTTTATAAAAGAGTACTTCCAGTGTGATTATATTCAGTACAAAAGAGTACATTGAGAGGGAGTATATTTTTTATATAAGAGTACATCCAGTGTGGTTATATTCAATATAAAAGAGTACTTTGCGAGGGTCTATGTTTTTTATAATAGAGTACTTCCTGTGTGATTATATAAAAAATAAAAGAGTAGTTCCAGTGTGATTATATTCAATATGAAATAGTAGTTTGAGAGGGAGTATATATTTTATAAAATAGTACTTCCAGTGTGATTATAATCAATATAAAAGAGTATATTGAGAGGGAGAATATTTTTTATAAAAGAGTAGATCCTGTGTGATTATATTCAGTATAAAAGAGTACTTTGAGAGGGAGTATAATTTTTATAAAAGTGTACTTCCAGTGTGATTATATTCAGTATAAAAGAGTACTTTGAGAGGGAGTATATTTTTGATAAAAGAGTATTTCCAGTGTGATTATATTCAATATAAAGGAGTACTTTGAGAGGGTCTATATTTTTTATAAAACAGTACTTCCTGTGTGATTATATTAAAAATAAAAGAGCAGTTCCAGTGTGATTATATTCAATATAAAAGAGTACATTGAGAGGGAGTAAATTTTTTATAAAAGTGTACTTCCTGTGTGATTATATTCAGTATAAAAGAGTAGTTTGAAAGGAAGTATATTTTCTATAAAAGAGTACTTCCTGTGTGATTATATTCAGTATAAAAGAGTACTTTGAGAGGGAGTATATTTTTAATAAAAGAGTACTTCCAGTGTGATTATATTCAATATGAAAGAGTACATTGCGAGGGAGTATATTTTTCATAAAAGAGTACTTCCTGTGGGATTATATTAAAAATTAAAGAGTAGTTCCACTGTGATTATATTCAGTATAAAAGAGTAGTTAGAGAGGGAGAATATTTTTTAATAAAAGAGTAGTTCCTGTGCAATTATATTCAGTATAAAAGAGTACTTTGAGAGGTAGTATATTTTTTATAAAAGAGTACTTCCAGTGTGATTATGTTCAGTATAAAAGAGTAATTTGAGAGGGAGTATATTTTTTATAAAAGAGTACATCCAGTGTGATTATATTCAATATAAAAGAGTACTTTGAGAGGTTCTATATTTTTTATAAAAGAGTACTTCCTGTGTGATCATATTAAAATTAAAAGAGTAGTTCCAGTGTGATTACATTCAATATAAAAGAGTACTTTGAGAGGGAGTATATTTTTTATAAAAGAGTACTTCCATTGTGATTATATTCAGTAAAAAAGAGTACTTTGAGATGGAGAATATTTTTTATAAAAGAGTAATTCCAGTGTGATTATATTCAATATAAAAGAGTACTTTGAGATTGAGTATATTTTTTATAAAAGAGTACTTCCAGTGTGATTATATTCAATATAAAAGAGTACTTTGAGAGGGAGTATATTTTTTTAAAAGAGTACTTCCAGTGTGATTATATTCAATACAAAAGAGTAATTTGAGAGGGTCCATATTTTTTATAAAATAGTACTTCCTGTGTGATTATAATAAAAATAAAATAGTAGTTCCAGTGTGATAATATTCAATATAAAAGAGTACTTTGAGAGGGTCTATATTTTTTATAAAAGATTACTACCAGTGTGATTATATTCAGCATAAAAGAGTACTTTGAGAGGGAGTATATTTTTTATAAAAGAGTACATCCAGTGTGATTATATTCAATAAAAAGAGTACTTTGAGAGGGAGTATATTTTTTATTAAAGAGTACTTCCAGTGTGATTATATTCAGTACAAAAGAGTACATTGAGAGGGAGTATATTTTTTATATAAGAGTATATCCAGTGTGGTTATATTCAATATAAAAGAGTACTTTGCGAGGGTCTATGTTTTTTATAATAGAGTACTTCCTGTGTGATTATATTAAAAATAAAAGAGTAGTTCCAGTGTGATTATATTCAATATGAAAGAGTAGTTTGAGAGGGAGTATATATTTTATAAAAGAGTTCTTCCAGTGTGATTATAATCAATATAAAAGAGTATATTGAGAGGGAGTATATTTTTTATAAAAGAGTAGATCCTGTGTGATTATATTCAGTATAAAAGAGTACTTTCAGAGGGAGTATATTTTTTATAAAAGTGTACTTCCAGTGTGATTATATTCAGTATAAAAGAGTACTTTGAGAGGGAGTATATTTTTGATAAAGAGTATTTCCAGTGTGATTATATTCAATATAAAGGAGTACTTTGAGAGGGTCTATATTTTTTATTAAAGGGTACTTCCTGTGTGATTATATTTAAAATAAAAGAGTAGTTCCAGTGTGATTATATTCAATATAAAAGAGTACATTGAGAGGGAGTAAATTTTTTATAAAAGTGTAATTCCTGTGTGATTATATTCAGTATAAAAGAGTAGTTTGAAAGGAAGTATATTTTTTATAAAAGAGTACTTCCTGTGTGATTATATTCAGTATAAAAGAGTACTTTGAGAGGGAGTATATTTTTTATAAAAGAGTACTTCCAGTGTGATTATATTCAATACAAAAGAGTATTTTGAGAGGGTCTATATTTTTTATAAAAGAGTACTTCCTGAGTGATTATACTACAAATAAAAGAGTAGTTCCAGTGTGATTATATTCAATATAAAAGAGTACTTTGAGAGGGAGTATATTTTTTATAAAAGAGTACTTCCAGTGTGATTATATTCAGTATAAAAGAGTACATTGAGAGGGAGTATATTTTTTATAAAAGAGTACTTCCAGTGTGATTATATTCACTATAAAAGATCACTTTGAGAGGGTCTATATTTTTTATAAAAGAGTACTTCCTGTGTGATTATATTAAAAATAAAAGTGTAGTTCCTGTGCGATTATATTCAATATAAAAGAGTACTTTGAGAGGGAGTATATTTTTTATAAAAGAGTACTTCCAGTGTGATTATATTCAATTTAAAGGAGCACATTGAGAGGGAGTATATTTTTTATAAAAGAGTAGTTCCAGAGTGATTATATTCAATATCAAAGAGTCCTTTGAGAGGTCTATATTTTTTATAAAAGAGTAATGCCTGTGTGATTATATAAAAAATAAAAGAGTAGTTCCAGTGTGATTATATTCAATATAAAAGAGTACATTGAGAGGGAGTATATTTTTTATAAAAGAGTACTTCCTGTGTGATTATATTCAGTATAAAATGTACTTTGAGCGGGAGTATATTTTTTATAAAAGAGGACTTCCAGTGTGATTATATTCAATATAAAAGAGTACTGTGAGAGGGTCTATATTTTTTATAAAAGAGTAGTTCCTGTGTGATTATATTAAAAATAAAAGAGTAGTTCCAGTGTGATTATATTCAGTAAAAAAGAGTACTTTGAGGGGGAGTATATTTCTAATAAAAGAGTAGTTCCAGTGTGATTATATTCAATATAAAAGAGTACTTTGAGAGGGTCTATATTTTTTATAAAAGAGTACTTCCTGTGTGATTATATTAAAAATAAAAGAGTAGTTCCAGTGTGATAATATTCAATATAAAAGAGTACTTTGAGAGGGAGTATATTTTTTATAAAAGAGTAGTTCCAGTGTGATTATATTCAGTATAAAAGAGTACATTGAGAGGGAGTATATTTTTTATAATAGAGTACATCCTGTGTGGTTATATTCAATATAAAAGAGCACTTTGAGAGGGTCTATGTTTTTTATAATAGAGTATTTCCAGTGTGATTATATTAAAAGTAAAAGAGTAGTTCCAGTGTGATTATATTCAATATAAAAGAATAAGTTGAGAGGGAGTATATATATATATTTTTTTTTTAAGTGCAGCTCTAGAGTAGGTTTCCTTTTTTTCTTTCCTTTTTTTTTTTGTTTTTTTGAGAGAGAATGGGAAGGAGGAAAAAGGAAGAGAAAGAGAGAGAGAGAATGGGGAGGAGGGAGAAGGAAAAGAAAGAGGGAGAGAGAATGGGAGTATTGCTTTCTTGCCCAGGCTAGAATGCAATTTAGTAATGGGTATTGAAAAGCTCTTTTATACTGATAATTATACTTAATGATGTAGTCAGGAAGGAATAAGGGAAGAAGATAACAAACAAACAGCCAACCAATATTTAATTTAAACCTGTGAAATGCTATTCGATTACTGAGGAGTGATTTACTTCCAATTATATAGTCACCTTTGAAATAGGTGTGAGGTGGTAATGTATGTTTTGTGTATTTGAAGTGGAGAGTTCTATAAATGTTTATTAAGTTTACTTGTTCCGGGTCTGAGTTCAATTTCTGAATATCCTTGTTAATTTTCTATCTCGTTGATCTATAGAATCGTTAGCTCTTCTTGTTACATTGATCCTTTTGCCATTATGTAATGTCATTCCTCGCCTCTTTTGATCTTTGTTGCTTTAAAGTCTACTTTATGAGAGGCGAGAATTGCATCTCCTGCTTTTTGTTTATTAGTTTATTTTTACTCTCTGTTTGATTGGTAAATCTTCCTCCTTCTCTCTGAGTCTTTGTGTATTGTTGCATGTAAGATGGGCCCAGATGCAGCATACCGATGGGTTTTGGGTTTTTATCCAATTAAAATACATATAGGTTTAATACCGGCGTTTGATGCTAGCTGGCTGTTTTGCCCATTAGTTGATGTAAATTTTTTATTGTGTTAAAGTTCTTTGCTTTTTGATATATTTTTGGAAAGGCTGATATTGGTTGTTCCTTTATATGTATAGTGCTTCTTTCAGAAGCTCTTGTAAAGCAGGCCTGGTGGTGGTGAACTCTCTAAGTACTTGTTTGTTCGCAAAAGATTTAATTTTTCCTTCGTTCATAAAGTTTAGTTTGGCTGGATAGGAAATTCTGGGTTGAAAGTTCTTTTCTTTAAGGATGTTAAATATTGGTCCCCACTCTTTTCTGGTTTGTAGGGTTTCTGCTGAGAGATCTGCTGTAAGTCTCATAGGTTTCCCTTTATGGGTAACCTGACCTTTCTCTCTGGCTGCCCTTAGTATTTTCTCCTTCATTTCAACCCTAATAAATCTGGCGATTATGTGCCTTGGGGTTGGTCTTCTTGAAGAATATCTTTGTGGTGTTCTCTGTATTACCTGGAGTTGAATATTACCCTGCCTTGCCAGGTTGGGAAAATTTTCCTGAATGATATCCTGAAGAGTATTTTCCAACTTGGATTCATTCTCTTCATCACATTCAGGTACACCTATCAAACGTAAATTAGGTCTTTTCACATAGTCCCATATTTCCTGGAGACTTTGCTCATTCCTTTTCATCCTTTTTTCTGCATTCTTGTCTTCTCGTTTCATTTCACTGAGCTGGTCCTCGACTTCTGATATCCTTCCTTCTGCTTGATCAATTCGACTGTTTAAACTTGTGCATGCTTCGCGAAGTTCTCGTGTTGTGTTTTTCAGCTCCATCAATTCACTTATATTCTTCTCTAAATTGTCCATTCTCGTTAACAGTTCGTCAAACCTTTTTTCAAGGTTCTTAGTTTCTTTGCATTGGGTTAGAACAAGTTCTTTTAATTCACAGAAGTTTCTTATCACCCACGTTTTGAAACCTGCTTCTGTTATTGGAACACACGTGTAATCTATTAAGCCTTGTTCCGTTACTGATGAGGAATTGCAATCCCCTGTAGAGGGAGAGGCATTCTGATTTTGAGTATTCTCTACCTTTTTACGCTGGTTTCTTCCCTTCATTATATATTTGTCCATCTGTCGTCTTTATAATTACCGGCTTTCTAACTGGGTCTCTGACGTCCAACTTGTTGATTCCCTGCGCCGAGATCTGAGCAATCCACTGGCCGGCCAAAACAGTGGTGTTAAGATTGATGGTGCTTTTCTGCCCGGGAATCTCCGGACTCTGCACCAAGAACTGGCGTGCTAAGGCACCAGCAAAACCACCACGCCGGCCACAAGAGTCGCCCTGGCGACCCGTGGGGCTCCTCCACTGGGAATCTCCTGGTCCGTGAGCAACAAATATTCGTCTGAAAGTGTGGCGTCCTCTCGTTCTCTGCGCTTTCACTGGGAGGTACATGCCCGAGCTGCTAATCATCAGCCATCTTGGATCTCTCTCCTATATTTTTTATAAAAGAGTAGTTCCAGTGTGATTATATTCAGTATAAAAGGGTATCTTGAGAGGGTCTATATTTTTTATAAAAGAGTACTTCCCAGGTGATTATATTAAAAATAAAAGAGTAGTTCCAGTGTGATTATATTCAATATAAAAGAATACTTTGAGTGGGAGTATATTTTTTATAAAAGAGTACTTCCAGTGTGATTATATTCAGTATAAAAGAGTACTTTGAGAGGGAGTATATTTTTTATAAAAGAGTACTTCCAGTGAGATTATATTCAATGTAAAAGAGTACTTTGAGAGGGTCGATATTTTTTATAAAAGAGTACTTCCTGTGTGATTATATTAAAAATAAAAGAGTAGTTCCAGTGTGATTATATTCAATATAAAAGAGTACTTTGAGAGGGAGTATATTTTTTCTAAAAGAGTACTTCCAGTGTAATTTTATTCAATATAAAAGAGTACTTTGAGAGGGAGTATATTTTTTATAAAAGAGTACTTCCTGTGTGATTATATTCAGTATAAAAGAGTACTTTGAGAGGGAGTATATTTTTTATAAAAGAGTACGTCCTGTGTGATTATATTCAATATAAAAGAGTACTTTGAGAGGGAGTATATTTTTAATAAAAGAGTACTTCCAGTGTGATTATATTCAATAAAAAAGAGTACATTGAGAGGGAGTATATTTTTTATAAAAGAGTACATCCAGTGTGATTATATTCAATAAAAAGAGTACTTTGAGAGGGAGTATATTTTTTATAAAAGAGTACTTCCAGTGTGATTATATTCAGTACAAAAGAGTACATTGAGAGGGAGTATATTTTTTATATAAGAGTACATCCAGTGTGGTTATATTCAATATAAAAGAGTACTTTGCGAGGGTCTATGTTTTTTATAATAGAGTACTTCCTGTGTGATTATATTAAAAATAAAAGAGTAGTTCCAGTGTGATTATATTCAATATGAAAGAGTAGTTTGAGAGGGAGTATATTTTTTATAAAAGAGTACTTCCAGTGTGATTATAATCAATATAAAAGAGTATATTGAGAGGGAGTATATTTTTTATAAAAGAGTAGATCCTGTGTGATTATATTCAGTATAAAAGAGTACTTTGAGAGGGAGTATATTTTTTATAAAAGTGTACTTCCAGTGTGATTATATTCAGTATAAAAGAGTACTTTGAGAGGGAGTATATTTTTGATAAAAGAGTATTTCCAGTGTGATTATATTCAATATAAAGGAGTACTTTGAGAGGGTCTATATTTTTTATAAAAGAGTACTTCCTGTGTGATTATATTAAAAATAAAAGAGTAGTTCCAGTGTGATTATATTCAATATAAAAGAGTACATTGAGAGGGAGTAAATTTTTTATAAAAGTGTACTTCCTGTGTGATTATATTCAGTATAAAAGAGTAGTTTGAAAGGAAGTATATTTTTTATAAAAGAGTACATCCTGTGTGATTATATTCAGTATAAAAGAGTAGTTAGAGAGGGAGAATATTTTTTATAAAAGAGTAGTTCCTGTGCGATTATATTCAGTATAAAAGAGTACTTTGAGAGGGAGTATATTTTTTATAAAAGAGTACTTCCAGTGTGATTATATTCAGTATAAAAGAGTACATTGAGAGGGAGTATATTTTTTATAATAGAGTACATCCTGTGTGGTTATATTCAATATAAAAGAGTACTTTGAGAGGGTCTCTGTTTTTTATAATAGAGTACTTCCAGTGTGATTATATTCAGTATAAAAGGGTACTTTGCGAGGGTCTATATTTTTTATAAAAGAGTACCTCCTGTGTGATTATATTAAAAACAAAAGAGTAGTTCCAGTGTGATTATATTCAGTATGAAAGAGTGCTTTGAGAGGGAGTATATTTTTTATAAAAGAGTACTTCCAGTGTGATTATATTCAATATAAAAGAGTAATTTGAGAGGGTCTATATTTTTTATAAAAGTGTACTTCCTGTGTGATTATATTAAAAATAAAAGAGTAGTTCCAGTGTGATTATATTCAGTATAAAATAGTACTTTGAGAGGGAGTATATTTTTTATAAAAGAGTACTTCCAGTGTGATTATATTCAATTTAAAAGAGTACATTGAGAGGGAGTATATTTTTTATAAAAGAGTACTTCCGGTCTGATTATATTCAGTATAAAAGAGTACTTTGAGCGGGAGTATATTTTTTATAAAAGAATACAACCTGTGTGATTATATTCAATATAAAAGAGTACTTTGAGAGGAATATATTTTTTATAAAAGAGTACTTCTAGTGTGATTATATTCAATAAGAAAGAGTAGTTTGAGAGGGAGTATATTTTTTATGAAAGAGTACTTCCAGTGTGATTATATTCAATACAAAAGAGTATTTTGAGAGGGTCTATATTTTTTATAAAAGAGTACTTCCTGAGTGATTATACTATAAATAAAAGAGTAGTTCCAGTGTGATTATATTCAATATAAAAGAGTACTTTGAGAGGGAGTATATTTTTTATAAAAGAGTACTTCCAGTGTGATTATATTCACTATAAAAGATCACTTTGAGAGGGTCTATATTTTTTATAAAAGAGTACTTCCTGTGTGATTATATTAAAAATAAAAGTGTAGTTCCTGTGCGATTATATTCAATATAAAAGAGTACTTTGAGAGGGAGTATATTTTTTATAAAAGAGTACTTCCAGTGTGATTATATTCAATTTAAAGGAGCACATTGAGAGGGAGTATATTTTTTATAAAAGAGTAGTTCCAGAGTGATTATATTCAATATCAAAGAGTCCTTTGAGAGGTCTATATTTTTTATAAAAGAGTAATGCCTGTGTGATTATATAAAAAATAAAAGAGTAGTTCCAGTGTGATTATATTCAATATAAAAGAGTACATTGAGAGGGAGTATATTTTTTATAAAAGAGTACTTCCTGTGTGATTATATTCAGTATAAAAGTGTACTTTGAGCGGGAGTATATTTTTTATAAAAGAGGACTTCCAGTGTGATTATATTCAATATAAAAGAGTACTGTGAGAGGGTCTATATTTTTTATAAAAGAGTAGTTCCTGTGTGATTATATTAAAAATAAAAGAGTAGTTCCAGTGTGATTATATTCAGTAAAAAAGAGTACTTTGAGGGGGAGTATATTTCTAATAAAAGGGTAGTTCCAGTGTGATTATATTCAATATAAAAGAGTACTTTGAGAGGGTCTATATTTTTTATAAAAGAGTACTTCCTGTGTGATTATATTAAAAATAAAAGAGTAGTTCCAGTGTGATAATATTCAATATAAAAGAGTACTTTGAGAGGGAGTATATTTTTTATAAAAGAGTAGTTCCAGTGTGATTATATTCAGTATAAAAGAGTACATTGAGAGGGAGTATATTTTTTATAATAGAGTACATCCTGTGTGGTTATATTCAATATAAAAGAGCACTTTGAGAGGGTCTATGTTTTTTATAATAGAGTATTTCCAGTGTGATTATATTAAAAGTAAAAGAGTAGTTCCAGTGTGATTATATTCAATATAAAAGAATAAGTTGAGAGGGAGTATATATATATATATTTTTTTTAAGTGCAGCTCTAGAGTAGGTTTCCTTTTTTTCTTTCCTTTTTTTTTTTGTTTTTTTGAGAGAGAATGGGAAGGAGGAAAAAGGAAGAGAAAGAGAGAGAGAGAATGGGGAGGAGGGAGAAGGAAAAGAAAGAGGGAGAGAGAATGGGAGTATTGCTTTCTTGCCCAGGCTAGAATGCAATTTAGTAATGGGTATTGAAAAGCTCTTTTATACTGATAATTATACTTAATGATGTAGTCAGGAAGGAATAAGGGAAGAAGATAACAAACAAACAGCCAACCAATATTTAATTTAAACCTATGAAATGCTATGCGATTACTGAGGAGTGATTTACTTCCAATTATATAGTCACCTTTGAAATAGGTGTGAGGTGGTAATGTATGTTTTGTGTATTTGAAGTGGAGAGTTCTATAAATGTTTATTAAGTTTACTTGTTCCGGGTCTGAGTTCAATTTCTGAATATCCTTGTTAATTTTCTATCTCGTTGATCTATAGAATCGTTAGCTCTTCTTGTTACATTGATCCTTTTGCCATTATGTAATGTCATTCCTCGCCTCTTTTGATCTTTGTTGCTTTAAAGTCTACTTTATGAGAGGCGAGAATTGCATCTCCTGCTTTTTGTTTATTAGTTTATTTTTACTCTCTGTTTGATTGGTAAATCTTCCTCCTTCTCTCTGAGTCTTTGTGTATTGTTGCATGTAAGATGGGCCCAGATGCAGCATACCGATGGGTTTTGGGTTTTTATCCAATTAAAATACATATAGGTTTAATACCGGCGTTTGATGCTAGCTGGCTGTTTTGCCCATTAGTTGATGTAAATTTTTTATTGTGTTAAAGTTCTTTGCTTTTTGATATATTTTTGGAAAGGCTGATATTGGTTGTTCCTTTATATGTATAGTGCTTCTTTCAGAAGCTCTTGTAAAGCAGGCCTGGTGGTGGTGAACTCTCTAAGTACTTGTTTGTTCGCAAAAGATTTAATTTTTCCTTCGTTCATAAAGTTTAGTTTGGCTGGATAGGAAATTCTGGGTTGAAAGTTCTTTTCTTTAAGGATGTTAAATATTGGTCCCCACTCTTTTCTGGTTTGTAGGGTTTCTGCTGAGAGATCTGCTGTAAGTCTCATAGGTTTCCCTTTATGGGTAACCTGACCTTTCTCTCTGGCTGCCCTTAGTATTTTCTCCTTCATTTCAACCCTAATAAATCTGGCGATTATGTGCCTTGGGGTTGGTCTTCTTGAAGAATATCTTTGTGGTGTTCTCTGTATTACCTGGAGTTGAATATTACCCTGCCTTGCCAGGTTGGGAAAATTTTCCTGAATGATATCCTGAAGAGTATTTTCCAACTTGGATTCATTCTCTTCATCACATTCAGGTACACCTATCAAACGTAAATTAGGTCTTTTCACATAGTCCCATATTTCCTGGAGACTTTGCTCATTCCTTTTCATCCTTTTTTCTGCATTCTTGTCTTCTCGTTTCATTTCACTGAGCTGGTCCTCGACTTCTGATATCCTTCCTTCTGCTTGATCAATTCGACTGTTTAAACTTGTGCATGCTTCGCGAAGTTCTCGTGTTGTGTTTTTCAGCTCCATCAATTCACTTATATTCTTCTCTAAATTGTCCATTCTCGTTAACAGTTCGTCAAACCTTTTTTCAAGGTTCTTAGTTTCTTTGCATTGGGTTAGAACAAGTTCTTTTAATTCACAGAAGTTTCTTATCACCCACGTTTTGAAACCTGCTTCTGTTATTGGAACACACGTGTAATCTATTAAGCCTTGTTCCGTTACTGATGAGGAATTGCAATCCCCTGTAGAGGGAGAGGCATTCTGATTTTGAGTATTCTCTACCTTTTTACGCTGGTTTCTTCCCTTCATTATATATTTGTCCATCTGTCGTCTTTATAATTACCGGCTTTCTAACTGGGTCTCTGACGTCCAACTTGTTGATTCCCTGCGCCGAGATCTGAGCAATCCACTGGCCGGCCAAAACAGTGGTGTTAAGATTGATGGTGCTTTTCTGCCCGGGAATCTCCGGACTCTGCACCAAGAACTGGCGTGCTAAGGCACCAGCAAAACCACCACGCCGGCCACAAGAGTCGCCCTGGTGACCCGTGGGGCTCCTCCACTGGGAATCTCCTGGTCCGTGAGCAACAAATATTCGTCTGAAAGTGTGGCGTCCTCTCGTTCTCTGCGCTTTCACTGGGAGGTACATGCCCGAGCTGCTAATCATCAGCCATCTTGGATCTCTCTCCTATATTTTTTATAAAAGAGTAGTTCCAGTGTGATTATATTCAGTATAAAAGGGTATCTTGAGAGGGTCTATATTTTTTATAAAAGAGTACTTCCCAGGTGATTATATTAAAAATAAAAGAGTAGTTCCAGTGTGATTATATTCAATATAAAAGAATACTTTGAGTGGGAGTATATTTTTTATAAAAAGAGTACTTCCAGTGTGATTATATTCAGTATAAAAGAGTACTTTGAGAGGGAGTATATTTTTTATAAAAGAGTACTTCCAGTGAGATTATATTCAATATAAAAGAGTACTTTGAGAGGGTCTATATTTTTTATAAAAGAGTACTTCCTGTGTGATTATATTAAAAATAAAAGAGTAGTTCCAGTGTGATTATATTCAATATAAAAGAGTACTTTGAGAGGGAGTATATTTTTTCTAAAAGAGTACTTCCAGTGTGATTTTATTCAATATAAAAGAGTACTTTGAGAGGGAGTATGTTTTTTATAAAAGAGTACTTCCTGTGTGATTATATTCAGTATAAAAGAGTACTTTGAGAGGGAGTATATTTTTAATAAAAGAGTACTTCCTGTGTGATTATATTCAATATAAAAGAGTACTTTGAGAGGGAGTATATTTTTAATAAAAGAGTACTTCCAGTGTGATTATATTCAATATAAAAGAGTACATTGAGAGGGAGTATATTTTTTATAAAAGAGTACATCCAGTGTGATTATATTCAATAAAAAGAGTACTTTGAGAGGGAGTATATTTTTTATAAAAGAGTACTTCCAGTGTGATTATATTCAGTACAAAAGAGTACATTGAGAGGGAGTATATTTTTTATATAAGAGTACATCCAGTGTGGTTATATTCAATATAAAAGAGTACTTTGCGAGGGTCTATGTTTTTTATAATAGAGTACTTCCTGTGTGATTATATTAAAAATAAAAGAGTAGTTCCAGTGTGATTATATTCAAGATGAAATAGTAGTTTGAGAGGGAGTATATATTTTATAAAATAGTACTTCCAGTGTGATTATAATCAATATAAAAGAGTATATTGAGAGGGAGAATATTTTTTATAAAAGAGTATATCCTGTGTGATTATATTCAGTATAAAAGAGTATTTTGAGAGGGAGTATAATTTTTATAAAAGTGTACTTCCAGTGTGATTATATTCAGTATAAAAGAGTACTTTGAGAGGGAGTATATTTTTGATAAAAGAGTATTTCCAGTGTGATTATATTCAATATAAAGGAGTACTTTGAGAGGGTCTATATTTTTTATAAAACAGTACTTCCTGTGTGATTATATTAAAAATAAAAGAGCAGTTCCAGTGTGATTATATTCAATATAAAAGAGTACATTGAGAGGGAGTAAATTTTTTATAAAAGTGTACTTCCTATGTGATTATATTCAGTATAAAAGAGTACTTTGAGAGGGAGTATGTTTTTTATAAAAGAGTACTTCCTGTGTGATTATATTCAGTATAAAAGAGTACTTTGAGAGGGAGTATATTTTTAATAAAAGAGTAATTCCTGTGTGATTATATTCAATATAAAAGAGTACTTTGAGAGGGAGTATATTTTTAATAAAAGAGTACTTCCAGTGTGATTATATTCAATATAAAAGAGTACATTGAGAGGGAGTATATTTTTTATAAAAGAGTACATCCAGTGTGATTATATTCAATAAAAAGAGTACTTTGAGAGGGAGTATATTTTTTATAAAAGAGTACTTCCAGTGTGATTATATTCAGTACAAAAGAGTACATTGAGAGGGAGTATATTTTTTATATAAGAGTACATCCAGTGTGGTTATATTCAATATAAAAGAGTACTTTGCGAGGGTCTATGTTTTTTATAATAGAGTACTTCCTGTGTGATTATATTAAAAATAAAAGAGTAGTTCCAGTGTGATTATATTCAAGATGAAATAGTAGTTTGAGAGGGAGTATATATTTTATAAAATAGTACTTCCAGTGTGATTATAATCAATATAAAAGAGTATATTGAGAGGGAGAATATTTTTTATTAAAGAGTAGATCCTGTGTGATTATATTCAGTATAAAAGAGTATTTTGAGAGGGAGTATAATTTTTATAAAAGTGTACTTCCAGTGTGATTATATTCAGTATAAAAGAGTACTTTGAGAGGGAGTATATTTTTGATAAAAGAGTATTTCCAGTGTGATTATATTCAATATAAAGGAGTACTTTGAGAGGGTCTATATTTTTTATAATACAGTACTTCCTGTGTGATTATATTAAAAATAAAAGAGCAGTTCCAGTGTGATTATATTCAATATAAAAGAGTACATTGAGAGGGAGTAAATTTTTTATAAAAGTGTACTTCCTATGTGATTATATTCAGTATAAAAGAGTAGTTTGAAAGGAAGTATATTTTCTATAAAAGAGTACTTCCTGTGTGATTATATTCAGTATAAAAGAGTACTTTGAGAGGGAGTATATTTTTTATAAAAGAGTACGTCCTGTGTGATTATATTCAATATAAAAGAGTACTTTGAGAGGGAGTATATTTTTAATAAAAGAGTACATCCAGTGTGATTATATTCAATATAAAAGAGTACATTGAGAGGGAGTATATTTTTTATAAAAGAGTACATCCAGTGTGATAATATTCAATAAAAAGAGTACTTTGAGAGGGAGTATATTTTTTATAAAAGAGTACTTCCAGTGTGATTATATTAAGTACAAAAGAGTACATTGAGAGGGAATATATTTTTTATATAAGAGTACATCCAGTGTGGTTATATTCAATATAAAAGAGTACTTTGCGAGGGTCTATGTTTTTTATAATAGAGTACTTCCTGTGTGATTATATAAAAAATAAAAGAGTAGTTCCAGTGTGATTATATTCAATATGAAATAGTAGTTTGAGAGGGAGTATATATTTTATAAAATAGTACTTCCAGTGTGATTAAAATCAATATAAAAGAGTATATTGAGAGGGAGAATATTTTTTATAAAAGAGTAGATCCTGTGTGATTATATTCAGTATAAAAGAGTACTTTGAGAGGGAGTATAATTTTTATAAAAGTGTACTTCCAGTGTGATTATATTCAGTATAAAAGAGTACTTTGAGAGGGAGTATATTTTTGATAAAAGAGTATTTCCAGTGTGATTATATTCAATATAAAGGAGTACTTTGAGAGGGTCTATATTTTTTATAAAACAGTACTTCCTGTGTGATTATATTAAAAATAAAAGAGCAGTTCCAGTGTGATTATATTCAATATAAAAGAGTACATTGAGAGGGAGTAAATTTTTTATAAAAGTGTACTTCCTGTGTGATTATATTCAGTATAAAAGAGTAGTTTGAAAGGAAGTATATTTTCTATAAAAGAGTACTTCCTGTGTGATTATATTCAGTATAAAAGAGTACTTTGAGAGGGAGTATATTTTTAATAAAAGAGTACTTCCAGTGTGATTATATTCAATATGAAAGAGTACATTGTGAGGGAGTATATTTTTCATAAAAGAGTACTTCCTGTGGGATTATATTAAAAATTAAAGAGTAGTTCCACTGTGATTATATTCAGTATAAAAGAGTAGTTAGAGAGGGAGAATATTTTTTAATAAAAGAGTAGTTCCTGTGCGATTATATTCAGTATAAAAGAGTACTTTGAGAGGTAGTATATTTTTTATAAAAGAGTACTTCCAGTGTGATTATGTTCAGTATAAAAGAGTAATTTGAGAGGGAGTATATTTTTTATAAAAGAGTACATCCAGTGTGATTATATTCAATATAAAAGAGTACTTTGAGAGGTTCTATATTTTTTATAAAAGAGTACTTCCTGTGTGATCATATTAAAATTAAAAGAGTAGTTCCAGTGTGATTACATTCAATATAAAAGAGTACTTTGAGAGGGAGTATATTTTTTATAAAAGAGTACTTCCATTGTGATTATATTCTGTAAAAAAGAGTACTTTGAGATGGAGAATATTTTTTATAAAAGAGTAATTCCAGTGTGATTATATTCAATATAAAAGAGTACTTTGAGATTGAGTATATTTTTTATAAAAGAGTACTTCCACTGTGATTATATTCAATATAAAAGAGTACTTTGAGAGGGAGTATATTTTTTTAAAAGAGTACTTCCAGTGTGATTATATTCAATACAAAAGAGTAATTTGAGAGGGTCCATATTTTTTATAAAATAGTACTTCCTGTGTGATTATAATAAAAATAAAAGAGTAGTTCCAGTGTGATAATATTCAATATAAAAGAGTACTTTGAGAGGGTCTATATTTTTTATAACAGATTACTACCAGTGTGATTATATTCAGCACAAAAGAGTACTTTGAGAGGGAGTATATTTTTTATAAAAGAGTACATCCAGTGTGATTATATTCAATAAAAAGAGTACTTTGAGAGGGAGTATATTTTTTATAAAAGAGTACTTCCAGTGTGATTATATTCAGTACAAAAGAGTACATTGAGAGGGAGTATATTTTTTTTATAAGAGTACATCCAGTGTGGTTATATTCAATATAAAAGAGTACTTTGCGAGAGTCTATGTTTTTTATAATAGAGTACTTCCTGTGTGATTATATTAAAAATAAAAGAGTAGTTCCAGTGTGATTATATTCAATATGAAAGAGTAGTTTGAGAGGGAGTATATATTTTATAAAAGAGTACTTCCAGTGTGATTATAATCAATATAAAAGAGTATATTGAGAGGGAGTATATTTTTTAAAAAAGAGTAGATCCTGTGTGATTATATTCAGTATAAAAGAGTACTTCCAGAGGGAGTATATTTTTTATAAAAGTGTACTTCCAGTGTGATTATATTCAGTATAAAAGAGTACTTTGAGAGGGAGTATATTTTTGATAAAAGAGTATTTCCAGTGTGATTATATTCAATATAAAGGAGTACTTTGAGAGGGTCTATATTTTTTATAAAAGAGTACTTCCTGTGTGATTATATTAAAAATAAAAGAGTAGTTCCAGTGTGATTATATTCAATATAAAAGAGTACATTGAGAGGGAGTAAATTTTTTATAAAAGTGTACTTCCTGTGTGATTATATTCAGTATAAAAGAGTAGTTTGAAAGGAAGTATATTTTTTATAAAAGAGTACTTCCTGTGTGATTATATTCAGTATAAAAGAGTACTTTGGGAGGGAGTATATTTTTAATAAAAGAGTACTTCCAGTGTGATTATATTCAATATGAAAGAGTACATTGCGAGGGAGTATATTTTTCATAAAAGAGTACTTCCTGTGGGATTATATTAAAAATTAAAGAGTTGTTCCAGTGTGATTATATTCAGTATAAAAGAGTAGTTAGAGAGGGAGAATATTTTTTATAAAAGAGTAGTTCCTGTGCGATTATATTCAGTATAAAAGAGTACTTTGAGAGGGAGTATATTTTTTATAAAAGAGTACTTCCAGTGTGATTATATTCAGTATAAAAGAGTACATTGAGAGGGAGTATATTTTTTATAATAGAGTACATCCTGTGTGGTTATATTCAATATAAAAGAGTACTTTGAGAGGGTCTCTGTTTTTTATAATAGAGTACTTCCAGTGTGATTATATTCAGTGTAAAAGGGTTCTTTGAGAGGGTCTATATTTTTTATAAAAGAGTACCTCCTGTGTGATTATATTAAAAATAAAAGAGTAGTTCCAGTGTGATTATATTCAGTATGAAAGAGTGCTTTGAGAGGGAGTATATTTTTTATAATAGAGTACTTCCAGTGTGATTATATTCAATATAAAAGAGTAATTTGAGAGGGTCTATATTTTTTATAAAAGTGTAATTCCTGTGTGATTATATTAAAAATAAAAGAGTAGTTCCAGTGTGATTATATTCAGTATAAAATAGTACTTTGAGAGGGAGTATATTTTTTATAAAAGAGTACTTCCAGTGTGATTATATTCAATTTAAAAGAGTACATTGAGAGGGAGTATATTTTTTATAAAAGAGTACTTCCGGTCTGATTATATTCAGTATAAAAGAGTACTTTGAGCGGGAGTATATTTTTTATAAAAGAATACAAGCTGTGTGATTATATTCAATATAAAAGAGTACTTTGAGAGGAATATATTTTTTATAAAAGAGTACTTCTAGTGTGATTATATTCAATATAAAAGAGTACTTTGAGAGGGAGTATATTTTTTATAAAAGAGTAATTCCAGTGTGATTATATTCAATACAAAAGAGTATTTTGAGAAGGTCTATATTTTTTATAAAAGAGTACTTCCTGAGTGATTATACTATAAATAAAAGAGTAGTTCCAGTGTGATTATATTCAATATAAAAGAGTACTTTGAGAGGGAGTATATTTTTTATAAAAGAGTACTTCCAGTGTGATTATATTCAGTATAAAAGAGTACATTGAGAGGGAGTATATTTTTTATAAAAGAGTACTTCCAGTGTGATTATATTCACTATAAAAGATCACTTTGAGAGGTTCTATATTTTATATAAAAGAGTACTTCCTGTGTGATTATATTAAAAATAAAAGTGTAGTTCCTGTGCGATTATATTCAATATAAAAGAGTACTTTGAGAGGGGTATATTTTTTATAAAAGAGTACTTCCAGTGTGATTATATTCAATTTAAAAGAGCACATTGAGAGGGAGTATATTTTTTAAAAAAGAGTAGTTCCAGAGTGATTATATTCAATATCAAAGAGTCCTTTGAGAGGTCTATATTTTTTATAAAAGAGTAATGCCTGTGTGATTATATAAAAAATAAAAGAGTAGTTCCAGTGTGATTATATTCAATATAAAAGAGTACATTGAGAGGGAGTATATTTTTTATAAAAGAGTACTTCCTGTGTGATTATATTCAGTATAAAAGTGTACTATGAGCGGGAGTATATTTTTTATAAAAGAGGACTTCCAGTGTGATTATATTCAATATAAAAGAGTACTGTGAGAGGGTCTATATTTTTTATAAAAGAGTAGTTCCTGTGTGATTATATTAAAAATAAAAGAGTAGTTCCAGTGTGATTATATTCAGTAAAAAAGAGTACTTTGAGGGGGAGTATATTTCTAATAAAAGAGTAGTTCCAGTGTGATTATATTCAATATAAAAGAGTACTTTGAGAGGGACTATATTTTTTATAAAAGAGTACTTCCTGTGTGATTATATTAAAAATAAAAGAGTAGTTCCAGTGTGATAATATTCAATATAAAAGAGTACTTTGAGAGGGAGTATATTTTTTATAAAAGAGTAGTTCCAGTGTGATTATATTCAGTATAAAAGAGTACATTGAGAGGGAGTATATTTTTTATAATAGAGTACATCCTGTGTGGTTATATTCAATATAAAAGAGCACTTTGAGAGGGTCTATGTTTTTTATAATAGAGTATTTCCAGTGTGATTATATTAAAAGTAAAAGAGTAGTTCCAGTGTGATTATATTCAATATAAAAGAATACTTTGAGAGGGAGTATATATTTTTGTTTTTTTTTTTAAGTGCAGCTCTAGAGTAGGTTTCCTTTTTTTCTTTCCTTTTTTTTTTGTTTTTTTGAGTGAGAATGGGAAGGAGGAAAAAGGAAGAGAAAGAGAGAGAGAGAATGGGGAGGAGGGAGAAGGAAAAGAAAGAGGGAGAGAGAATGGGAGTATTGCTTTCTTGCCCAGGCTAGAATGCAATTTAGTAATGGGTATTGAAAAGCTCTTTTATACTGATAATTATACTTAATGATGTAGTCAGGAAGGAATAAGGGAAGAAGATAACAAACAAACAGCCAACCAATATTTAATTTAAACCTATGAAATGCTATGCGATTACTGAGGAGTGATTTACTTCCAATTATATAGTCACCTTTGGAATAGGTGTGAGGTGGTAATGTATGTTTTGTGTATTTGAAGTGGAGAGTTCTATAAATGTTTATTAAGTTTACTTGTTCCGGGTCTGAGTTCAATTTCTGAATATCCTTGTTAATTTTCTATCTCGTTGATCTATAGAATCGTTAGCTCTTCTTGTTACATTGATCCTTTTGCCATTATGTAATGTCATTCCTCGCCTCTTTTGATCTTTGTTGCTTTAAAGTCTACTTTATGAGTGGCGAGAATTGCATCTCCTGCTTTTTGTTTATTAGTTTATTTTTACTCTCTGTTTGATTGGTAAATCTTCCTCCTTCTCTCTGAGTCTTTGTGTATTGTTGCATGTAAGATGGGCCCAGATGCAGCATACCGATGGGTTTTGGGTTTTTATCCAATTAAAATACATATAGGTTTAATACCGGCGTTTGATGCTAGCTGGCTGTTTTGCCCATTAGTTGATGTAAATTTTTTATTGTGTTAAAGTTCTTTGCTTTTTGATATATTTTTGGAAAGGCTGATATTGGTTGTTCCTTTATATGTATAGTGCTTCTTTCAGAAGCTCTTGTAAAGCAGGCCTGGTGGTGGTGAACTCTCTAAGTACTTGTTTGTTCGCAAAAGATTTAATTTTTCCTTCGTTCATAAAGTTTAGTTTGGCTGGATAGGAAATTCTGGGTTGAAAGTTCTTTTCTTTAAGGATGTTAAATATTGGTCCCCACTCTTTTCTGGTTTGTAGGGTTTCTGCTGAGAGATCTGCTGTAAGTCTCATAGGTTTCCCTTTATGGGTAACCTGACCTTTCTCTCTGGCTGCCCTTAGTATTTTCTCCTTCATTTCAACCCTAATAAATCTGGCGATTATGTGCCTTGGGGTTGGTCTTCTTGAAGAATATCTTTGTGGTGTTCTCTGTATTACCTGGAGTTGAATATTACCCTGCCTTGCCAGGTTGGGAAAATTTTCCTGAATGATATCCTGAAGAGTATTTTCCAACTTGGATTCACTCTCTTCATCACATTCAGGTACACCTATCAAATGTAAATTAGGTCTTTTCACATAGTCCCATATTTCCTGGAGACTTTGCTCATTCCTTTTCATCCTTTTTTCTGCATTCTTGTCTTCTCGTTTCATTTCACTGAGCTGGTCCTCGACTTCTGATATCCTTCCTTCTGCTTGATCAATTCGACTGTTTAAACTTGTGCATGCTTCGCGAAGTTCTCGTGTTGTGTTTTTCAGCTCCATCAATTCACTTATATTCTTCTCTAAATTGTCCATTCTCGTTAACAGTTCGTCAAACCTTTTTTCAAGGTTCTTAGTTTCTTTGCATTGGGTTAGAACAAGTTCTTTTAATTCACAGAAGTTTCTTATCACCCACGTTTTGAAACCTGCTTCTGTTATTGGAACACACGTGTAATCTATTAAGCCTTGTTCCATTACTGATGAGGAATTGCAATCACCTGTAGAGGGAGAGGCATTCTGATTTTGAGTATTCTCTACCTTTTTACGCTGGTTTCTTCCCTTCATTATATATTTGTCCATCTGTCGTCTTTATAATTACCGGCTTTCTAACTGGGTCTCTGACGTCCAACTTGTTGATTCCCTGCGCCGAGATCTGAGCAATCCACTGGCCGGCCAAAACAGTGGTGTTAAGATTGATGGTGCTTTTCTGCCCGGGAATCTCCGGACTCTGCACCAAGAACTGGCGTGCTAAGGCACCAGCAAAACCACCACGCCGGCCACAAGAGTCGCCCTGGCGACCCGTGGGGCTCCTCCACTGGGAATCTCCTGGTCCGTGAGCAACAAATATTCGTCTGAAAGTGTGGCGTCCTCTCGTTCTCTGCGCTTTCACTGGGAGGTACATGCCCGAGCTGCTAATCATCAGCCATCTTGGATCTCTCTCCTATATTTTTTATAAAAGAGTAGTTCCAGTGTGATTATATTCAGTATAAAAGGGTATCTTGAGAGGGTCTATATTTTTTATAAAAGAGTACTTCCCAGGTGATTATATTAAAAATAAAAGAGTAGTTCCAGTGTGATTATATTCAATATAAAAGAATACTTTGAGTGGGAGTATATTTTTTATAAAAGACTACTTCCAGTGTGATTATATTCAGTATAAAAGAGTACTTTGAGAGGGAGAATATTTTTTATAAAAGAGTACTTCCAGTGAGATTATATTCAATATAAAAGAGTACTTTGAGAGGGTCTATATTTTTTATAAAAGAGTACTTCCTGTGTGATTATATTAAAAATAAAAGAGTAGTTCCAGTGTGATTATATTCAATATAAAAGAGTACTTTGAGAGGGAGTATATTTTTTCTAAAAGAGTACTTCCAGTGTGATTTTATTCAATATAAAAGAGTACTTTGAGAGGGAGTATATTTTTTATAAAAGAGTACTTCCTGTGTGATTATATTCAGTATAAAAGAGTACATTGAGAGGGAGTATATTTTTTATAAAAGAGTACTTCCAGTGTGATTATATTCAATAAAAAGAGTACTTTGAGAGGGAGTATATTTTTTATAAAAGAGTACTTCCAGTGTGATTATATTCAGTACAAAAGAGTACATTGAGAGGGAGTATATTTTTTATATAAGAGTACATCCAGTGTGGTTATATCCAATATAAAAGAGTACTTTGCGAGGGTCTATGTTTTTTATAATAGAGTACTTCCTGTGTGATTATAGTAAAAATAAAAGAGTAGTTCCAGTGTGATTATATTCAATATGAAAGAGTAGTTTGAGAGGGAGTATATATTTTATAAAAGAGTACTTCCAGTGTGATTATAATCAATATAAAAGAGTATATTGAGAGGGAGTATATTTTTTATAAAAGAGTAGATCCTGTGTGATTATATTCAGTATAAAAGAGTACTTTGAGAGGGAGTATATTTTTTATAAAAGAGTACTTCCAGTGTGATTATATTCAGTACAAAAGAGTACATTGAGAGGGAGTATATTTTTTATATAAGAGTACATCCAGTGTGGTTATATTCAATATAAAAGAGTACTTTGCGAGGGTCTATGTTTTTTATAATAGAGTACTTCCTGTGTGATTATATTAAAAATAAAAGAGTAGTTCCAGTGTGATTATATTCAATATGAAAGAGTAGTTTGAGAGGGAGTATATATTTTATAAAAGAGTACTTCCAGTGTGATTATAATCAATATAAAAGAGTATATTGAGAGGGAGTATATTTTTTATAAAAGAGTAGATCCTGTGTGATTATATTCAGTATAAAAGAGTACTTTGAGAGGGAGTATATTTTTTATAAAAGTGTACTTCCAGTGTGATTATATTCAGTATAAAAGAGGACTTTGAGAGGGAGTATATTTTTGATAAAAGAATATTTTCAGTGTGATTATATTCAATATAAAGGAGTACTTTGAGAGGGTCTATATTTTTTATAAAAGAGTACTTCCTGTGTGATTATATTAAAAATAAAAGAGTAGTTCCAGTGTGATTATATTCAATATAAAAGAGTACATTGAAAGGGAGTAAATTTTTTATAAAAGTGTACTTCCTGTGTGATTATATTCAGTATAAAAGAGTAGTTTGAAAGGAAGTATATTTTTTATAAAAGAGTACTTCCTGTGTGATTATATTCAGTATAAAAGAGTACTTTGAGAGGGAGTATATTTTTAATAAAAGAGTACTTCCAGTGTGATTATATTCAATATGAAAGAGTACATTGCGAGGGAGTATATTTTTCATAAAAGAGTACTTCCTGTGGGATTATATTAAAAATTAAAGAGTAGTTCCAGTGTGATTATATTCAGTATAAAAGAGTAGTTAGAGAGGGAGAATATTTTTCATAAAAGAGTAGTTCCTGTGCGATTATATTCAGTATAAAAGAGTACTTTGAGAGGGAGTATATTTTTTATAAAAGAGTACTTCCAGTGTGATTATATTCACTATAAAAGATCACTTTGAGAGGGTCTATATTTTTTATAAAAGAGTACTTCCTGTGTGATTATATTAAAAATAAAAGTGTAGTTCCTGTGCGATTATATTCAATATAAAAGAGTACTTTGAGAGGGAGTATATTTTTTATAAAAGAGTACTTCCAGTGTGATTATATTCAATTTAAAAGAGCACATTGAGAGGGAGTATATTTTTTATAAAAGAGTAGTTCCAGAGTGATTATATTCAATATCAAAGAGTCCTTTGAGAGGTCTATATTTTTTATAAAAGAGTAATGCCTGTGTGATTATATAAAAAATAAAAGAGTAGTTCCAGTGTGATTATATTCAATATAAAAGAGTACATTGAGAGGGAGTATATTTTTTATAAAAGAGTACTTCCTGTGTGATTATATTCAGTATAAAAGTGTACTTTGAGCGGGAGTATATTTTTTATAAAAGAGGACTTCCAGTGTGATTATATTCAATATAAAAGAGTACTGTGAGAGGGTCTATATTTTTTATAAAAGAGTAGTTCCTGTGTGATTATATTAAAAATAAAAGAGTAGTTCCAGTGTGATTATATTCAGTAAAAAAGAGTACTTTGAGGGGGAGTATATTTCTAATAAAAGAGTAGTTCCAGTGTGATTATATTCAATATAAAAGAGTACTTTGAGAGGGTCTATATTTTTTATAAAAGAGTACTTCCTGTGTGATTATATTAAAAATAAAAGAGTAGTTCCAGTGTGATAATATTCAATATAAAAGAGTACTTTGAGAGGGAGTATATTTTTTATAAAAGAGTAGTTCCAGTGTGATTATATTCAGTATAAAAGAGTACATTGAGAGGGAGTATATTTTTTATAATAGAGTACATCCTGTGTGGTTATATTCAATATAAAAGAGCACTTTGAGAGGGTCTATGTTTTTTATAATAGAGTATTTCCAGTGTGATTATATTAAAAGTAAAAGAGTAGTTCCAGTGTGATTATATTCAATATAAAAGAATACTTTGAGAGGGAGTATATATATATTTTTTTTTTTTAAGTGCAGCTGTAGAGTAGGTTTCCTTTTTTTCTTTCCTTTTTTTTTTGTTTTTTTGAGAGAGAATGGGAAGGAGGAAAAAGGAAGAGAAAGAGAGAGAGAGAATGGGGAGGAGGGAGAAGGAAAAGAAAGAGGGAGAGAGAATGGGAGTATTGCTTTCTTGCCCAGGCTAGAATGCAATTTAGTAATGGGTATTGAAAAGCTCTTTTATACTGATAATTATACTTAATGATGTAGTCAGGAAGGAATAAGGGAAGAAGATAACAAACAAACAGCCAACCAATATTTAATTTAAACCTATGAAATGCTATGCGATTACTGAGGAGTGATTTACTTCCAATTATATAGTCACCTTTGGAATAGGTGTGAGGTGGTAATGTATGTTTTGTGTATTTGAAGTGGAGAGTTCTATAAATGTTTATTAAGTTTACTTGTTCCGGGTCTGAGTTCAATTTCTGAATATCCCTGTTAATTTTCTATCTCGTTGATCTATAGAATCGTTAGCTCTTCTTGTTACATTGATCCTTTTGCCATTATGTAATGTCATTCCTCGCCTCTTTTGATCTTTGTTGCTTTAAAGTCTACTTTATGAGAGGCGAGAATTGCATCTCCTGCTTTTTGTTTATTAGTTTATTTTTACTCTCTGTTTGATTGGTAAATCTTCCTCCTTCTCTCTGAGTCTTTGTGTATTGTTGCATGTAAGATGGGCCCAGATGCAGCATACCGATGGGTTTTGGGTTTTTATCCAATTAAAATACATATAGGTTTAATACCGGCGTTTGATGCTAGCTGGCTGTTTTGCCCATTAGTTGATGTAAATTTTTTATTGTGTTAAAGTTCTTTGCTTTTTGATATATTTTTGGAAAGGCTGATATTGGTTGTTCCTTTATATGTATAGTGCTTCTTTCAGAAGCTCTTGTAAAGCAGGCCTGGTGGTGGTGAACTCTCTAAGTACTTGTTTGTTCGCAAAAGATTTAATTTTTCCTTCGTTCATAAAGTTTAGTTTGGCTGGATAGGAAATTCTGGGTTGAAAGTTCTTTTCTTTAAGGATGTTAAATATTGGTCCCCACTCTTTTCTGGTTTGTAGGGTTTCTGCTGAGAGATCTGCTGTAAGTCTCATAGGTTTCCCTTTATGGGTAACCTGACCTTTCTCTCTGGCTGCCCTTAGTATTTTCTCCTTCATTTCAACCCTAATAAATCTGGCGATTATGTGCCTTGGGGTTGGTCTTCTTGAAGAATATCTTTGTGGTGTTCTCTGTATTACCTGGAGTTGAATATTACCCTGCCTTGCCAGGTTGGGAAAATTTTCCTGAATGATATCCTGAAGAGTATTTTCCAACTTGGATTCATTCTCTTCATCACATTCAGGTACACCTATCAAACGTAAATTAGGTCTTTTCACATAGTCCCATATTTCCTGGAGACTTTGCTCATTCCTTTTCATCCTTTTTTCTGCATTCTTGTCTTCTCGTTTCATTTCACTGAGCTGGTCCTCGACTTCTGATATCCTTCCTTCTGCTTGATCAATTCGACTGTTTAAACTTGTGCATGCTTCGCGAAGTTCTCGTGTTGTGTTTTTCAGCTCCATCAATTCACTTATATTCTTCTCTAAATTGTCCATTCTCGTTAACAGTTCGTCAAACCTTTTTTCAAGGTTCTTAGTTTCTTTGCATTGGGTTAGAACAAGTTCTTTTAATTCACAGAAGTTTCTTATCACCCACGTTTTGAAACCTGCTTCTGTTATTGGAACACACGTGTAATCTATTAAGCCTTGTTCCGTTACTGATGAGGAATTGCAATCCCCTGTAGAGGGAGAGGCATTCTGATTTTGAGTATTCTCTACCTTTTTACGCTGGTTTCTTCCCTTCATTATATATTTGTCCATCTGTCGTCTTTATAATTACCGGCTTTCTAACTGGGTCTCTGACGTCCAACTTGTTGATTCCCTGCGCCGAGATCTGAGCAATCCACTGGCCGGCCAAAACAGTGGTGTTAAGATTGATGGTGCTTTTCTGCCCGGGAATCTCCGGACTCTGCACCAAGAACTGGCGTGCTAAGGCACCAGCAAAACCACCACGCCGGCCACAAGAGTCGCCCTGGCGACCCGTGGGGCTCCTCCACTGGGAATCTCCTGGTCCGTGAGCAACAAATATTCGTCTGAAAGTGTGGCGTCCTCTCGTTCTCTGCACTTTCACTGGGAGGTACATGCCCGAGCTGCTAATCATCAGCCATCTTGGATCTCTCTCCTATATTTTTTATAAAAGAGTAGTTCCAGTGTGATTATATTCAGTATAAAAGGGTATCTTGAGAGGGTCTATATTTTTTATAAAAGAGTACTTCCCAGGTGATTATATTAAAAATAAAAGAGTAGTTCCAGTGTGATTATATTCAATATAAAAGAATACTTTGAGCGGGAGTATATTTTTTATAAAAGAGTACTTCCAGTGTGATTATATTCAGTATAAAAGAGTACTTTGAGAGGGAGTATATTTTTTATAAAAGAGTACTTCCAGTGAGATTATATTCAATATAAAAGAGTACTTTGAGAGGGTCTATATTTTTTATAAAAGAGTACTTCCTGTGTGATTATATTAAAAATAAAAGAGTAGTTCCAGTGTGATTATATTCAATATAAAAGAGTAATTTGAGAGGGAGTATATTTTTTCTAAAAGAGTAATTTTAGAGGGAGTATATTTTTTCTAAAAGAGTACTTCCAGTGTGATTTTATTCAATATAAAAGAGTACTTTGAGAGGGAGTATATTTTTTATAAAAGAGTACTTCCTGTGTGATTATATTCAGTATAAAAGAGTACATTGAGAGGGAGTATATTTTTTATAAAAGAGTACGTCCTGTGTGATTATATTCAATATAAAAGAGTACTTTGAGAGGGAGTATATTTTTAATAAAAGAGTATTTCCAGTGTGATTATATTCAATATAAAAGAGTACATTGAGAGGGAGTATATTTTTTATAAAAGAGTACATCCAGTGTGATTATATTCAATAAAAAGAGTACTTTGAGAGGGAGTATATTTTTTTATAAAAGAGTACTTCCAGTGTGATTATATTCAGTACAAAAGAGTACATTGAGAGGGAGCATATTTTTTATATAAGAGTACATCCAATGTGGTTATATTCAATATAAAAGAGTACTTTGCGAGGGTCTATGTTTTTTATAATAGAGTACTTCCTGTGTGATTATATTAAAAATAAAAGAGTAGTTCCAGTGTGATTATATTCAATATGAAAGAGTAGTTTGAGAGGGAGTATATTTTTTATAAAAGAGTACTTCCAGTGTGATTATAATCAATATAAAAGAGTATATTGAGAGGGAGTATATTTTTTATAAAAGAGTAGATCCTTTGTGATTATATTCAGTATAAAAGAGTACTTTGAGAGGGAGTATATTTTTTATAAAAGTGTACTTCCAGTGTGATTATATTCAGTATAAAAGAGTACTTTGAGAGGGAGTATATTTTTGATAAAAGAGTATTTCCAGTGTGATTATATACAATATAAAGGAGTACTTTGAGAGGGTCAATATTTTTTATAAAAGAGTACTTCCTCTGTGATTATATTTAAAATAAAAGAGTAGTTCCAGTGTGATTATATTCAATATAAAAGAGTACATTGAGAGGGAGTAAATTTTTTATAAAAGTGTACTTCCTGTGTGATTATATTCAGTATAAAAGAGTAGTTTGAAAGGAAGTATATTTTTTATAAAAGAGTATTTCCAGTGTGATTATATTCAATATAAAGGAGTACTTTGAGAGGGTCTATATTTTTTCTAAAAGAGTATTTCCTGTGTGATTATATTAAAAACAAAAGAGTAGTTCCAGTGTGATAATATTCAATATAAAAGAGTACTTTGAGAGGGAGTATATATTTTATAAAGGAGTACTTCCAGTGTGATTATATTCAGTATAAAAGAGTACTTTGAGAGCGAGTATATTTTTTCTAAAAGAGTACTTCCAGTGTGATTTCATTCAATATAAAAGAGTACATTGAGAGGGAGTATATTTTATATAAAAGAGTACTTCGTGTGTGATTATATTCAGTATAAAAGAGTACTTTGAGAGGGAGTATATTTTTTATAAAAGAGTACTTCCTGTGTGATTATATTCAATATAAAAAAGTACTTTGAGAGGGAGTATATTTTTAATAAAAGAGTACTTCCAGTGTGATTATATTCAATGTAAAAGAGTACATTGAGAGGGAGTATATTTTTTATAAAAGAGTACTTCCTGTGTGATTATATTCAGTATAAAAGAGTACTTTGAGAGGAAGCATATTTTTTATAAAAGAGTACATCCTGTGTGATTATATTCAGTATAAAAGAGTACTTTGAGAGGGAGTATATTTCTTATAAAAAGAATTCCAGTGTGATTATATTCAATAAAAAGAGTACTTTGAGAGGGAGTATATTTTTTATAAAAGAGTACTTCCAGTGTGATTATATTCAATGTAAAGGAGTACTTTGAGAGGGTTTATATTTTTTATAAAAGAGTACTTCCTGTGTGATTATATTAAAAATAAAAGAGTAATTCCTGTGTGATTATATTCAGTATAAAGGAGTACTTTGAGAGGGAGTATATTTTTTATAAAAGAGTAGTTCCTGTGTGATTATATTCAGTATAAAATAGTACTTTGAGAGGGGGTATATTTCTTATAAAAGAGTACTTCCAGTATGATTATATTCAATAAAAAGAGTACTTTGAGAGGGTCTATATTTTTTATAAATGAGTACTTCCAGTGTGATTATATTCAATATGAAAGAGTAATTTGAGAGGGTCTATATTTTTTATAAAAGAGTACTTCCTGTGTGATTATATTAAAAATAAAAGATTAGTTCCAGTGTGATAATATTCAATATAAAAGAGTACTTTCAGAGGGAGTATATTTTTTATAAAAGAGTATTTCCAGTGTGATTATATTCAGTATAAAAGAGTACATTGAGAGGGAGTGTATTTTTTATAATAGAGTACATCGTGTGTGGTTATATTCAATATAAAAGAGCACTTTGAGAGGGTTTATGTTTTTTATATTAGAGTATTTCCAGTGTGATTATATTAAAAGTAAAAGAGTAGTTCCAGTGTGATTATATTCAATATAGAAGAGTACTTTGAGAGGGAGTATATTTTTTATAAAAGAGTAATTCCAGTGTGATTATATTCAATATAAAAGAGTACTTTGAGAGGGTGTATATTTTTTATAAAAGAGTACTTCCTGTGTGATTATATTAAAAATAAAAGAGTAGTTCCAGTGAGATTATATTCAATATAAAAGAGTACATTGAGAGGGAGTATATTTTTTATAAAAGAGTAATTCCAGTGTGATTATATTCAATATAAAAGAGTACTTTGAGAGGGTGTATATTTTTTATAAAAGAGTACTTCCTGTGTGATTATATTAAAAATAAAAGAGTAGTTCCAGTGAGATTATATTCAATATAGAAGAGTACATTGAGAGGGAGTATATTTTAAATAAAAGAGTACTTCCAGTGTGATTATATTGAATATAAAAGAGTACATTGAGAGGGAGTATATTTTTTATAAAAGAGTACCTCCTGTGTGATTATATTCAGTATAAAAGAGTACTTTGAGAGGAAGTATATTTTTTATAAAAGAGTACTTCCTGTGTGATTATATTCAGTATAAAATAGTACTTTGAGAGGGAGTATATTTTTTATAAAAGAGTACTTCCAGTGTGATTATATTCAATATAAAAGAGCAGTTTGAGAGGGTCTATATTTTTTATAAAAGAGTACTTCCTGTGTGATTACATTAAAAATAAAAGAGTACTTCCTGTGTGATTATATTCAATATAAAAGAGTACTTTGAGAGGTAGTGTATTTTTTATAAAAGAGTACTTCCAGTGTGACTATATTCAATATAAAAGAGTACTTCGAGAGGGAGTATATTTTTTATAAAAGAGTACTTACAGTGTGTTTATATTTAGTATGAAAGAGTACTTTGAGAGAGCGTATATTTTTTATAAAAGAGTACTTCCAGTGTGATTATATTCAATTTAAAAGAGTACTTTGAGAGGGAGTTTATTTTTTATAATAGAGTACTTCCAGTGTGATTTTATTCAATATTAAAAAGTACATTGAGAGGGAGTATATTTTTTATAAAAGAGTACTTCCTGTGTGATTATACTAAAAATAAAAGAGTAGTTCTAGTGTGATTATATTCACTATGAAAGAGCACGTTTAGAGGGTCTATATTTTTTATAAAAGAGTACTTCCTGTGTGATTATATTAAAAATAAAAGTGTAGTTCCTGTGCGATTATATTCAATATAAAAGAGTACATTGATGGGTAGTATATTTTTTATAAAAGAGTACTTCCAGTGTGATTATATTCAATAAAAAAGAGTACATTGAGAGGGAGTATATATTTTATAAAAGCGTAATTACAGTGTGAGTATATTCAATATAAAAGAGTACTTTGAGAGGGAGTATATTTTTAATAAAAGAGTACTTCCTGTGTGATTATATTCAATATAAAAGAGTACTTTGAGAGGGTCTATATTTTGTATAAATGAGTACTTCCTGTGTGATTATATTAAAAATAAAAGAATAGTTCCAGTGTGATTATATTCAATATAAAAGAGTACTTTGAGAGGGAGTATATTTTTAATAAAAGAGTACTTTCAGTGTGATTATATTCAATATAAAAGAGTACATTGAAAGGGAGTATATTTTTTATAAAAGAGTACTTCCTGTGTGATTATATTCAGTATAAAAGAGTACTTTGAGAGGAAGTATATATTTTATAAAAGAGTAATTCCTGTGTGATTATATTCAGTATAAAAGAGTACTCTGAGAGGGAGTATATTTTTTATAAAAGAGTACTACCAGTGTGATTATATTCAATATAAAAGAGTACTTTGAGAGGGTCTATATTTTTTATAAAAGATTACTTCCTGTGTGATCATATTAAAAATAAAAGAGTAGTTCCAGTGTGATTATATTCAATATAAAATAGTACATTGAGAGGGAGTATATTTTTTATAAAAGAGTACTTCCATTGTGATTATATTCAGTATGAAAGAGTACTTTGAGAGGGCGTATTTTTTTTATAAAGAGTAATTCCAGTGCGATTATATTCAATATATAAGAGTACTTTGAGAGGGAGTATATTTTTTATAAAACAGTACTTCCAGTGTGATTATATTCAATACAAAAGAGTAATTTGAGAGGGTCTATATTTTTTATAAAATAGTACTTCCTGTGTGATTATAATAAAAATAAAAGAGTAGTTCCAGTGTGATTATATTCAATATAAAGGAGTACTTTGAGAGGGGCTATATTTTTTATAAAAGAGTACTTCCTGTGTGATTATATTAAAAATAAAAGAGTAGTTCCAGTGTGATTATATTCAATATAAAAGAGTTCTTTGAGAGGGAGTATATTTTTTATAAAAGAGTACTTCCAGTGCGATTATATTCAGTAGAAAATAGTACATTGAGAGGGAGTAAATTTTTTATATAAGAGTACATCCAGTATGGTTATATTCAATATAAAAGAGTACTTTTCGAGGGTCTATGTTTTTTATAATAGAGTACTTCCTCTGTGATTATACTAAAAATAAAAGAGTAGTTCCAGTGTGATTATATTCAATATAAAAGAGTACTTTGAGAGGGAGTATATTTTTTATAAAAGAGTACTTCCAGTGTGATTATATTCTGTATAAAAGAGTACATTGAGAGGGAGTATATTTTTTATAAAAGAGTACTTCCAGTGTGATTATATTCACTATAAAACAGCGCTGTGAGAGTGTCTATATTTTTTATAAAAGAGTACTTCCTGTGTGATTATATTGAAAATAAAAGTGTAGTTCCTGTGCGATTATATTCAATATAAAAGAGTAGTTTGAGAGGGAGTATATTTTTTATTAAAGAGTACTTCCAGTGTGATTATATTCAACATAAAGAGAACATTGAGAGGGAGTATATTTTTTATAAAAGAGTACTTACAGTGTGATTATATTCAATTTAAAAGAGAACTTTGAGAGGGTCTATATTTTTTATAAAAGAGTTTTTCCTGTGTGATTATATTCAATAAAAAAGAGTACTTTAAAAGGGAGTATATTTTTTATAAAAGAGTACTTCCTGTGTGTTTATATTCAGTATAAAAGAGTACTTTGAGAGGAAGTATATATATTATAAAAGAGTACTTCCTGTGTGATTATATTCAATATAAAAGAGTACTCTGAGAGGGAGTATATTTTTTATAAAAGAGTAATTCCAGTGTGATTATATTCAATATAAAAGAGTACTTTGAGAGGGTCTATATTTTTTATAAAAGAGTACTTCCTCTGTGATTATATTAAAAATAAAAGTGTAGTTCCAGTGTGATAATATTCAATATAAAAGAGTACTGTGAGAGGGAGTATATTTTTTATAAAAGAGTACTTCCAGTGTGATTATATTCAGTATAAAAGAGTAGGTTGAGAGGGTCTATATTTTTTCTAAAAGAGTATATCCTGTGTGATTATATTAAAAACAAAAGAGTAGTTCCAGTGTGATAATATTCAATATAAAAGAGTACTTTGAGAGGGAGTATATATTTTATAAAGGAGTACTTCCAATGTGATTATATTCAGTATAAAAGAGTACTTTGAGAGCGAGTATATTTTTTCTAGAAGAGTACTTCCAGTGTGATTTTATTCAATATAAAAGAGTACATTGAGAGGGAGTATATTTTATATAAAAGAGTACTTCGTGTGTGATTATATTCAGTATAAAAGAGTACTTTGAGAGGGAGTATATTTTTTATAAAAGAGTACTTCCAGTGGGATTATATTCAGTACAAAAGAGTACATTGAGAGGGAATATATTTTTTATATAAGAGTACATCCAGTGTCGTTATATTCAATATAAAAGAGTACTTAGCGAGGGTCTCTGTTTTTTATAATAGAATACTTCCTGTGTGATTATATTAAAAATAAAAGAGTAGTTCCAGTGTGATTATATTCAATATGAAAGAGTAGTTTGAGAGGGAGTATATTTTTTATAAAAGAGTACTTCCAGTGTGATTATAATCAATATAAAAGAGTATATTGAGAGGGAGTATATTTTTTATAAAAGAGTAGATCCTGTGTGATTATATTCAGTATAAAAGAGTACTTTGAGAGGAAGTTTTTTTTTTATAAAAGTGTACTTCCAGTGTGATTATATTCAGTATAAAAGAGTACTTTGAGAGGGAGTATATTTTTGATAGAAGAGTATTTCCAGTGTGATTATATTCAGTATAAAAGAGTACGTTGAGAGGTTCTATATTTTTTCTAAAAGAGTATTTCCTGTGTGATTATATTAAAAACAAAAGAGTAGCTCCAGTGTGATAATATTCAATATAAAAGAGTACTTTGAGAGGGAGTATATTTTTTTTAAAGGAGTACTATCAGTGTGATTATATTCAGTATAAAAGAGTACTTTGAGAGCGAGTATATTTTTTCTAAAAGAGTACTTCCAGTGTGATTTTATTCAATATAAAAGAGTACATTGAGAGGGAGTATATTTTATATAAAAGAGTACTTCGTGTGTGATTATATTCAGTATAAAAGAGTACTTTGAGAGGGAGTATATTTTTTATAAAAGAGTAGTTCCAGTGTGATTATATTCAATATAAAAGAGTACTTTGAGAGGGAGTATATTTTTAATAAAAGAGTACTTCCAGTGTGATTATATTCAAAGTAAAAGAGTACATTGAGAGGGAGTATATTTTTTATAAAAGAGTACTTCCTGTGTGATTATATTCAGTATAAAAGAGTACTTTGAGAGGAAGCATATTTTTTATTAAAGAGAACATCCTGTGTGATTATACTCAGTATAAAAGAGTACTTGGAGAGGGAGTATATTTCTTATAAAAAGAATTCCAGTGTGATTATATTCAATAAAAAGAGTACTTTGAGAGGGTCTATATTTTTTTAAAAGAGTACTTCCTGTGTGATTATATTAAAAATAAAAGAGTAATTCCTGTGTGATTATATTCAATATAAAGGAGTATTTTGAGAGGGAGTATATTTTTTATAAAAGAGTACTTCCCGTGTGATTATATTCAATATAAAAGAGTACATTGAGAGGGAGTACATTTTTTTTAAAAAGTAATTCCAGTGTGCTTATATTCAGTACAAAAGAGTACACTGAGCGGGAGTATATTTTTTATATAAGAGTACATCCAGTGTGGTTATATTCAATACAAAAGAGTACTTTGCGAGGGTTTATGTATTTTATAATGGAGTACTTCCTATGTGATTATATTAGAAATAAAAGAGTAGTTCCAGTGTGATTATATTCAATATAAAAGAGTACCTTGAGAGGGAGTATATTTTTTATAAAAGAGTACTTCCAGTGTGATTATATTCAGTATAAAAGAGTACTTTGAGAGGGAGTATATTTTTTATAAAAGAGTACTTCCAGTGTGATTATATTCAATATAAAGGAGTACTTTGAGAGGGTCTATATTTTTTATAACAGAGTACTTCCTGTGTGATTATATTAAAAATAAAAGAGTAATTCCTGTGTGATTATATTCAATATAAAGGAGTACTTTGAGAGGGAGTATATTTTTTATAAAAGAGTAGTTCCTGTGTGGTTATATTCAGTATAAAATAGTACTTTGAGAGGGGGTATATTTCTTATAAAAGAGTACTTCCAGTATGATTATATTCAATAAAAAGAGTACATTGAGAGGGTCTATATTTTTTATAAGTGAGTACTTCCAGTGTGATTATATTCAATATGAAAGAGTAATTTGAGAGGGTCTATATTTTTTATAAAAGAGTACTTCCTGTGTGATTATATTAAAAATAAAAGATTAGTTCCAGTGTGATAATATTCAATATAAAAGAGTACTTTCAGAGGGAGTATATTTTTTATAAAAGAGTATTTCCAGTGTGATTATATTCAGTATAAAAGAGTACATTGAGAGGGAGTGTATTTTTTATAATAGAGTACATCGTGTGTGGTTATATTCAATATAAAAGAGCACTTTGAGAGGGTTTATGTTTTTTATATTAGAGTATTTCCAGTGTGATTATATTAAAAGTAAAAGAGTAGTTCCAGTGTGATTATATTCAATATAGAAGAGTACTTTGAGAGGGAGTATATTTTTTATAAAAGAGTACTTCCAGTGTGATTATATTCAATATAAAAGAGTACATTGAGAGGGTGTATATTTTTTATAAAAGAGTACTTCCTGTGTGATTATATTAAAAATAAAAGAGTAGTTCCAGTGAGATTACATTCAATATAAAAGAGTACTTTGAGAGGGAGTATATTTTTTCTAAAAGAGTGCTTCCAGTGTGATTTTATTCAATATAAAAGAGTATTTTGAGAGGGAGTATATTTTTTATAAAAGAGTACTTCCTGTGTGATTATATTCAGTATAAAAGAGTACTTTGAGTGGGAGTATATATTTTATAACAGAGTACTTCCTGTTTGATTATATTCAATATAAAAGAGTACTTTGAGAGGGAGTATATTTTAAATAAAAGAGGACTTCCTGTGTGATTATATTCAGTATAAAAGAGTACTTTGAGAGGGAGTATATTTTTTATAAAAGAGTACTTCCTGTGTGATTATATTCAGTATAAAAGAGTACTTTGAGAGGGAGTATATTTTTTATAAAAGAGTACTTCCAGTGTGATTATATTCAATATAAAAGAGCAGTTAGAGAGGGTCTATATTTTTTATAAAAGAGTACTTCCTGTGTGATTACATTAAAAATAAAAGAGTACTTCCTGTGTGATTATATTCAATATAAAAGAGTACTTTGAGAGGGAGTGTATTTTTTATAAAAGAGTACTTCCAGTGTGATTATATTCAATATAAAAGAGTACTTCGAGAGGGAGTATATTTTTTATAAAAGAGTACTTACAGTGTGTTTATATTTAGTATGAAAGAGTACTTTGAGAGGGCGTATATTTTTTATAAAAGAGTACTTCCAGTGTGATTATATTCAGTATAAAAGAGTACTTTGAGAGGGAGTATATTTTTTATAAAAGAGTAATTCCAGTGTGATTATATTCAGTATAAAAGAATACTTTGAGAGGGAGTATATTTTTTATAAAAGAGTACTACCAGTGTGATTATATTCAATACAAATGAGTATTTTGAGAGGGTCTATATTTTTTATAAAAGAGTACTTCCTGAGTGATTATACTAAAAATAAAAGAGTAGATCCAGTGTGATTATATTCAATATAAAAGAGTACTTTGAGAGGGAGTGTATTTTTTATAAAAGAGTACTTCCAGTGTGATTATATTCAGTATAAAAGAGTACTTTGAGAGGGAGTATATTTTTTATAAAAGAGTACTACCAGTGTGATTATATTCAATACAAAAGAGTAATTTGAGAGGGTCTATATTTTTTATAAAAGAGTACTTCCTGAGTGATTATACTAAAAATAAAAGAGTAGTTCCAGTGTGATTATATTCAATATAAAAGAGTACTTTGAGAGGGAGTATATTTTTTATAAAAGAGTACTTCCAGTGTGATTATATTCAATATAAAATATTACATTGAGATGGAGTATATTTTTTATAAAAGAATACGTCCAGTGTGATTATATTCAATATAAAAGAGTAATTTGAGAGGGAGCTTATTTTTTATAAAAGAGTACTTCCAGTGTGATTATATTCAATACAAAAGAGTATTTTGAGAGGGTCTATATTGTTTATAAAAGAGTACTTCATGAGTGATTATACTAAAAATAAAAGAGTAGTTCCAGTGTGATTATATTCAATATAAAAGAGTACTTTGAGAGGTAGTATATTTTTTATAAAAGAGTACTTACAGTGTGATTATATTCAATACGAAAGAGTATTTTGAGAGCTTCTATATTTTTTATAAAAGAATACTTCCTGAGTGATTATACTAAAAATAAAAGAGTAGTTGCAGTGTGATTATATTCAATATAAAAGAGTACTTTGAGAGGGAGTATATTTTTTGTAAAAGAGTATTTCCAGTGTGATTATATTCAGTATAAAAGAGTACATTGAGAGGGAGTATATTTTTTATAATAGAGTACATCGTGTGTGGCTATATTCAATATAAAAGAGCACTTTGAGAGGGTTTATGCTTTTTGTATTAGAGTATTTCCAGTGTGATTATATTAAAAGTAAAAGAGTAGTTCCAGTGTGATTATATTCAATATAGAAGAGTACTTTGAGAGGGAGTATATTTTTTATAAAAGAGTACTTCCAGTGTGATTATATTCAATATAAAAGAGTACTTTGAGAGGGTGTATATTTTTTATAAAAGAGTACTTCCTGTGTGATTATATTAAAAATAAAAGAGTAGTTCCAGTGTGATTATATTCAATATAAAAGAGTACTTTGAGAGGGAGTATATTTTTTCTAAAAGAGTGCTTCCAGTGTGATTTTATTCAATATAAAAGAGTATTTTGAGAGGGAGTATATTTTTTATAAAAGAGTACTTCCTGTGTGATTATATTCAGTATAAAAGAGTACTTTGAGAGGGAGTATATTTTTTATAAAAGAGTATTTCCTGTGTGATTATATTCAATATAAAAGAGTACTTTGAGAGGGAGTATATTTTAAATAAAAGAGTACTTCCAGTGTGATTATAGTGAATATAAAAGAGTACATTGAGAGGGAGTATATTTTTTATAAAAGAGTATTTCCTGTGTGATTATATTCAGTATAAAAGAGTACTTTGAGAGGAAGTATATTTTTTATAAAAGAGTACTTCCTGTGAGATTATATTCAGTATAAAAGAGTACTTTGAGAGGGAGTATATTTTTTTATAAAACAGTACTTCCAGTGTGATTATATTCAGTATAAAAGAGTACTTTGAGAGGGAGTATATTTTTTATAAAAGAGTACTTCCAGTGTGATTATATTCAATATAAACGAATACTTTGAGAGGACGTATATTTTTTATAAAAGAGTACTTCCAGTGTGATTATATTTAATATAAAAGAGTACTTTGAGAGGGAGTATATTTTTTATAAAAGAGTATTCCAGTGTGATTATATTCAATATAAAATACTACATTGAGATGGAGTATATTTTTTATAAACGAATACGTCCAGTGTGATTATATCCAATATAAAAGAGTAATTTGAGAGGGGGCTTATTTTTTATAAAAGAGTACTTCCATTGTGATTCTATTCAATACAAAAGAGTATTTTGAGAGGGTCTATATTGTTTATAAAAGAGTACATCCTGAGTGATTATACTAAAAATAAAAGAGTAGTTCCAGTGTGATTATATTCAATATAAAAGAGTACTTTGAGAGGTAGTATATTTTTTATAAAAGAGTACTTCCAGTGTGACTATATTCTGTATAAATGAGTACATTGAGAGGGAGTATATTTTTTATAAAAGAGTACTTCCAGTGTGATTATATTCACTATAATAGAGCACTTTGAGAGGGTCTATATTTTTTATATAAGAGTACTTCCTGTGTGATTATATTAAAAATAAATGTGTAGTTCCTGTGCGGTTATATTCAATATAAAAGAGTATATTGATGTGTAGTATATTTTTTATAAAAGAGTACTTCCAGTGTGATTATATTCAATAAAAAAGAGTACATTGAGAGGGAGTATATTTTTTATAAAAGAGTACTTACACTGTGATTATATTCAATACGAAAGAGTATTTTGAGAAGTTCTATATTTTTTATAAAAGAATACTTCCTGAGTGATTATACTAAAAATAAAAGAGTAGTTGCAGTGTGATTATATTCAATATAAAAGAGTACTTTGAGAGGGAGTATATTTTTTATAAAAGAGTAATTTCGTGTGATTATATTCAACATAAAAGAGTACATTGGGAGGGAGTGTATTTTTTATAAAAGAGTACTTACAGTGTGATTATATTCAATTTAAAAGAGTACTTTGAGAGGGAGTTTATTTTTTATAAAAGAGTACTTCCAGTGTGATTTTATTCAATATTAAAAAGTACATTGAGAGGGAGTATATTTTTTATAAAAGAGTACTTCCTGTGTGATTATACTAAAAATAAAAGAGTAGTTCCAGTGTGATTATATTCACTATAAAAAGCACTTTGAGAGGGTCTATATTTTTTATAAAAGAGTACTTCCTGTGTGATTATATTAAAAATAAAAGTGTAGTTCCTGTGCGATTATATTCAATATAAAAGAGTACTTTGATGGGTAGTATATTTTTTATAAAAGAGTACTTCCAGTGTGATTATATTCAATAAAAAAGAGTACATTGAGAGGGAGTATATTTTTTATAAAAGAGTAATTACAGTGTGATTATATTCAATATAAAAGAGTACTTTGAGAGGGAGTATATGTTTAATAAAAGAGTACTTCCAGTGTGATTATATTCAATATAAAAGAGTATATTGAAAGGGAGTATATTTTTTATAAAAAGGTACTTCCTGTGTGATTATATTCAGTATAAAAGAGTACTTTGAGAGGAAGAATATATTTTATAAAAGAGTACTTCCTGTGTGATTATATTCAGTAAAAAAGAGTACTCTGAGAGGGAGTATATTTTCTATAAAAGAGTACTTCCAGTGTGATTATATTCAATATAAAAGAGTACTTTGAGAGGGTCTATATTTTTTATAAAAGAGTATTTCCTGTGTGATTATATTAAAAATAAAGGAGTAGTTCCAGTGTGATTATATTCAGTATAAAACAGTACTTTGAGAGGGAGTATATTTTTTATAAAAGAGTACTTCCAGTGTCATTATATTCAATATAAAAGAGTACTTTGAGAGGGTCTATATTTTGTATAAATGAGTACTTCCTGTGTGATTATATTAAAAATAAAAGAATAGTTCCAGTGTGATTATATTCAATATAAAAGAGTACTTTGAGAGGGAGTATACTTTTAATAAAAGAGTACTTTCAGTGTGATTATATTCAATATAAAAGAGTACATTGAATGGGAGTACATTTTTTATAAAAGAGTACTTCCTGTGTGATTATATTCAGAATAAAAGAGTACTTTGAGAGGAAGTATATATTTTATAAAAGAGTAATTCCTGTGTGATTATATTCAGTATAAAAGAGTACTCTGAGAGGGAGTGTATTTTTTATAAAAGAGTACTGCCAGTGTGATTATATTCAATATAAAAGAGTACTTTGAGAGGGTCTATATTTTTTATAAAAGAGTACTTCCTGTGTGATCATATTAAAAATAAAAGAGTAGTTCCAGTGTGATTATATTCAATATAAAAGAGTACTTGAGAGGGAGTATATTTTTTATAAAAGAGTACTACCAGTGTGATTATATTCAATATAAAATAGTACATTGAGAGGGAGTATATTTTTTATAAAAGAGTACTTCCATTCTGATTATATTCAGTATGAAAGAGTACTTTGAGAGGGCGTATATTTTTTATAAAAGAGTAAATCCAGTGTGATTATATTCAATATAAAAGAGTACTTTGAGAGGGAGTATATTTTTTATAAAACAGTCCTTCCAGTGTGATTATATTCAATAAAAAAGAGTAATTTGAGAGGGTCTATATTTTTTATAAAATAGTACTTCCTGTGTGATTATAATAAAAATAAAATAGTAGTTCCAGTGTGATAATATTCAATATAAAAGAGTACTTTGAGAGGGAGTATATTTTTTATAAAAGAGTACTTCCAGTGTGATTATATTCAGTATAAAAGAGTACTCTGAGAGGGAGTATATTTTTCCTAAAAGAGTACTTCCAGTGTGATTATATTCAATATAAAAGAGTACTTTGGGAGGGTCTATATTTTTTATAAAAGAGTACTTCCTTTGTGATTATATTAAAAATAAAAGAGTAGTTCCGGTGTGATTATATTCAATATAAAAGAGTACATTGAGAGGGAGTATATTTTTAATAAAAGAGTACTTCCAGTGCGATTATATTCAATATAAAAGAGTACATTGAGAGGCAGTATATTTTTTATAAAAGAGTACTTCCAGTGTGATTATATTCAATATAAAAGAGTACTTTGAGAAGGTCTATATTTTATATAAAAGAGTACTTCCGGTGTGATCATATTAAAAATAAAAGAGTACTTCCAGTGTGATTATATTCAATATAAAAGAGTACATTGAGAGGGAGTATATTTTTTATAAAAGAGTATTTACACTGTGATTATATTCCATATAAAAGAGTAATTTGAGAAGTTCTATATTTTTTATAAAAGAGTACTTCCTGTGTGATTATATTAAAAATAAAAGAGTTGTTCCTGTGTGATTATATTCATTTTAAAAGAGTACTTTGAGAGGGAGTATATTTTTTATAAAAGATTACTTCCAGTGTGATTATATTCACTATTAAAGAGTACATTGGGAGGGAGTATATTTTTTATAAAAGAGTACTTCCAGTGTGATAATATTCAGTATAAAAGAGTACATTAAGAGGGAGTTTATTTTTTATAATAGAGTACATCCTGTGTGGTTGTATTCAATATAAAAGAGTACTTTGAGAGGGTCTATGTTTTTTATAATAGAGTACTTCCTGTGTGATTATATTAAAAATAAAGAGTTGTTCCTGTGTGATTATATTCATTTTAAAAGAGTACTTTGAGAGGGAGTATATTTTTTATAAAAGAGTACTTCCTGTGTGATTATATTCAGTATAAAAGAGTACTTTGAGAGGAAGTATATTTTTTATAAAAGAGTACTTCCTGTGTGATTATATTCAGTATAAAATAGTACTTTGAGAGGGGGTATATTTCTTATAAAAGAGTACTTCCAGTATGATTATATATAATAAAAAGAGTACTTTGAGAGGGTCTATTTTTTTTATAAATGAGTACTTCCTGTGTGATTATAGTAAAAATAAAAGAGTAGCTCCAGTGTGATTATATTCAATATAAAGGAGTACTTTGAGAGGGTCTATATTTTTTATAAAAGAGTACTTCCTGAGTGATTATATTAAAAATAAAAGAGTAGTTCCTGGGTGATTATATTCAATATAAAAGATTACATTGAGAGGGAGTATATTTTTTATAAAAGAGTACTTCCAGTGTGATTATATTCAGTAGAAAATAGTACATTGAGAGGGAGTAAATTTTTTATATAAGAGTACATCCAGTGTGGTTATATTCAATATAAAAGAGTACTTTGCGAGGGTCTATGTTTTTTATAATAGAGTACTTCCTGTGTGATTATACTAAAAATAAAAGAGTAGTTCCAGCGTGATTATATTCAATATAAAAGAGTATTTTGAGAGGGAGTATATTTTTTATAAAAGAGTACTTCCAGTGTGATTATATTCGCTATAAAAGAGCGCTTTGAGAGGGTCTATATTTTTTATACAAGAGTTCTTCCTGTGTGATTATATTGAAAATAAAAGTGTAGTTCCTGTGCGATTATATTCAATATAAAAGAGTACTATGAGAGGGAGTATATTTTTTATAAAAGAGTACTTCCAGTTTGATTATATTCAACATAAAAGAGTACATTGAGAGGGAGTATATTTTTTATAAAAGAGTACTTACAGTGTGATTATATTCAATATAAAAGAGTACTCTTAGAGGGAGTATATTTTTTATAAAAGAGTAGTTCCAGTGTGATTATATTCAATATAAAAGAGTACTTTGAGAGGGTCTATATTTTTTATAAAAGAGTACTTCCTCTGTGATTATATTAAAAATAAAAGTGTAGTTCCAGTGTGATAATATTCAATATAAAAGAGTACTGTGAGAGGGAGTATATTTTTTATAAAAGAGTACTTTCAGTGTGATTATATTCAGTATAAAAGAGTACATTGAGACGGAGTATATTTTTTCTAAAAGAGTACTTCCAGTGTGATTTCATTCAATATAAAAGAGTACTTTGAGAGGAAGTATATTTTTCATAAAAGAGTACTTCCTGTGTGATTATATTCAGTATAAAATAGTACTTTGAGAGGGGGTATATTTCTTATAAAAGAGTACTTCCAGTATGATTATATTCAATAAAAAGAGTACTTTGAGAGGGTCTATATTTTTTATAAAAGAGTACTTCCTGTGTGATTATATTAAAAATAAAAGAGTAGTTCCAGTGTGATTATATTCGATATAAAGGAGTACTTTGAGAGCGTCTATATTTTTTATAAAAGAGTACTTCCTGTGTGATTATATTAAAAATAAAAGAGTAGTTCCAGTGTGATTACATTCAGTAGAAAATAGTACATTGAGAGGGAGTAAATTTTTTATATAAGAGTACATCCAGTGTGGTTATATTCAATATAAAAGAGTACATTGCGAGGGTCTATGTTTTTTATAATAGAGTACTTCCTGTGTGATTATATTAAAAATAAAAGAGTAGTTCCAGTGTGATTATATTCAATATAAAAGAGTACTTTGAGAGGGAGTATATTTTTTATAAAAGAGTACTTCCAGTGTGATTATCATCAATATAAAAGAGTACATTGAGAGGGAGTATATTTTTTATAAAAGAGTAGTTGCAGTGTGATTATATTCAGTATAAAATAATACTTTGAGAGGGAGTGTATTTTTTATAAAAGAGTACTTCCAGTGTGATTACATTCACTATAAAAGAGCACTTTGAGAGGGTCTATATTTTTTATAAAAGATTACTTCCTGTGTGATTATATTAAAAATAAAAGTGTAGTTCCTGTGCGATTATATTCAATATAAAAGAGTACTGTGAGAGGGAGTATATTTTTTATAAAAGAGTAATTCCAGTGTGATTATATTCAATAAAAAAGAGTACATTGAAAGGGAGTATATTTTTTATAAAAGAGTACTTCCTGTGTGATTATATTCATTATAAAAGAGTACTTTGAGAGGAAGTATATATATTATAAAAGAGTACTTCCTGTGTGATTATATTCAGTATAAAAGAGTACTTTGAGAGGAAGTATATATAGTATAAAAGAGTACTTCCTGTGTGATTATATTCAATATAAAAGAGTACACTGAGAGGGAGTATATTTTTTATAAAAGAGTACTTCCAGTGTGATTATATTCAATATAAAAGAGTACTTTGAGAGGGTCTATATTTTTTATAAAAGAGTACTTCCTGTGTGATTATATTAAAAATAAAAGAGTAGTTCCAGTGTGATTATATTAAGTATAAAAGAGTACTTTGAGAGGGAGTATATTTTTTATAAAAGAGTACTTCCAGTGTGATTATATTCAATATAAAAGAGTACTTTGAGAGGGTCTATATTTTTTATAAAAGAGTACTTCCTGTGTCATTATATTAAAAACAAAAGAGTAGTGCCAGTTTGATAATATTCAATATAAAAGAGTATTTTGAGAGGGAGTATATTTTTTATAAAAGACTACTTCCAGTGTGATTATATTCAGTATAAAAGAGTACTTTGAGAGGGAGTATATTTTTTCTAAAAGAGTAATTCCAGTGTGATTTTATTCAATATAAACGAGTACATTGAGAGGGAGTATATTTTATATAAAAGAGTACTTCGTGTGTGATTATATTCAGTATAAAAGAGTACTTTGAGAGGGAGTATATTTTTTATAAAAGAGTACTTCCTGTTTGATTATATTCAATATAAAAGAGTACTTTGAGAGGGAGTATATTTTTAATAAAAGAGTACGCCCAGTGTGATTATATTCAATGTAAAAGAGTACATTGAGAGGGAGTATATTTTTTATAAAAGAGTATTTCCTGTGTGATTATATTCAGTATAAAAGAGTACGTTGAGAGGAAGCATATTTTTTATAAAAGAATACTTCCTGTGTGATTATATTCAGTATAAAAGAGTACTTTGAGAGGGAGTATATTTCTTATAAAAAGTATTCCAGTGTGATTATATTCAATAAAAAAAGTACTTTGAGAGGTTCTATATTTTTTATAAAAGAGTACTTCCTGTGTGATTATATTATAAATAAAAGAGTAATTCCTGTCTGATTATATTCAATATAAAGGAGTACTTTGAGAGGGAGTATATTTTTTATAAAAGAGTACTTCCCGTGTGATTATATTCATTACAAAAGAGTACATTGAGAGGGAGTATATTTTTTATATAAGAGTACATCCAGTGTGGTTATATTCAATATAAAAGAGTACTTTGCGAGGGTCTATGTTTTTTATAATGGAGTACTTCCTGTGTGATTATATTAAAAATAAAAGAGTAGTTCCAGTGTGATTATATTCAATATAAAAGAGTACTTTGAGAGGGAGTATATTTTTTATAAAAGAGTACTTCCAGTGTGATTATATTCAGTATAAAATAGTACTTTGAGAGGGAGTATATTTTTTATAAAAGAGTACTTCCAGTGTGATTATATTCAATATAAAGGAGTACTTTGAGAGGGTCTATATTTTTTATAAAAGAGTACTTCCTGTGTGATTATATTAAAAATAAAAGAGTAATTCCTGTGTGATTATATTCAATATAAAGGAGTAGTTTGAGAGGGAGTATATTTTTTATAAAAGAGTACTTCCTGTGTGATTATATTCAGTATAAAATAGTACTTTGAGAGGGGGTATATTTCTTATAAAAGAGTACTTCCAGTACGATTATATTCAATAAAAAGAGTACTTTGAGAGGGTCTATATTTTTTATAAATGAGTACTTCCTGTGTGATTATATTAAAAATAAAAGAGTAGTTCCAGTGTGATTATATTCAATATAAAGGAGTACTTTGAGAGGGTCTATATTTTTTATAAAAGAGTACTTCCTGTGTGATTATATTCTGTATAAAAGAGTACGTTGAGAGGGAGTATATTTTTTATAAAAGAGTAATTCCAGTGTGATTATATTCTGTATAAAAGAGTACATTGAGAGGGAGTATATTTTTTATAATAGAGTACTTCCAGTGTGATTATATTCACTATAAAAGAGCGCTTTGAGAGGGTCTATATTTTTTATAAAAGAGTACTTCCTGTGTGATTATATTGAAAATAAAAGTGTAGTTCCTGTGCGATTATATTCAATATAAAAGAGTACTTTGAGAGGGAGTATATTATTTATAAAAGAGTACTTCCAGTGTGATTATATTCAACATAAAAGAGTACTTTGAGAGGAAGTATATATATTATAAAAGAGTACTTCCAGTGTGATTATATTCAGCATAAAAGAGTACTTTGAGAGGGAGTATATTTTTTAAAAAAGAGTACTTCCAGTGTAATTATATTCAATATAAAAGAGTACTTTGAGAGGGTCTATATTTTTTATAAAAGAGTACTTCCTGTGAGATTATATTAAAAACAAAAGAGTAGTTCCAGTGTGATAATATTCAATATAAAAGAGTACTTTGAGAGGGAGTATATTTTTTATAAAAGAGTACTTCCAGTGTGATTATATTCAGTATAAAAGAGTACTTTGAGAGGGAGTATATTTTTTCTAAAAGAGTACTTCCAGTGTGATTTTATTCAATATAAAAGAGTACATTGAGAGGGAGTATATTTTATATAAAAGAGTACTTCGTGTGTGATTATATTCAGTATAAAAGAGTACTTTGAGAGGGAGTATATTTTTTCTAAAAGAGTACTTCCAGTATGATTATATTCAATGTAAAAGAGTACATTGAGAGGAAGTATATTTTTTATAAAAGAGTACTTCCTGTGTGATTATATTCAGTATAAAAGAGTACTTTGAGAGGAAGTATATTTTTTATAAAAGAGTACTTCCTGTGTGATTATATTCAGTATAAAAGAGTACTTTGAGAGGGAGTATATTTCTTATAAAAAGTAATCCAGTGTGATTATATTCAATAAAAAGAGTACTTTGAGAGGGTCTATATTTTTTTAAAAGAGTACTTCCTGTGTGATTATATTAAAAATAAAAGAGTAATTCCTGTGTGATTATATTCAATATAAAGGAGTACTTTGAGAGGGAGTATATTTTTTATAAAAGAGTACTTCCCGTGTGATTATATTCAATATAAAAGAGTACATTGAGAGGGAGTATATTTTTTATAAAAGAGTACTTCCAGTGTGATTATATTCAATATAAAAGAGTACTTTGAGAGGGTCTATATTTTTTATAAAAGAGTACTTCCTGTTTGATTATATTAAAAATAAAGAGTAGTTCCAGTGTGATTATATTCAGTATAAAAGAGTACTTTGAGAGGGAGTATATTTTTTATAAAAGAGTACTTCCAGTGTGATTATATTCAATATAAAAGAGTACTTTGAGAGGGTCTATATTTTTTATAAAAGAGTACTTCCTGTGTGATTATATTAAAAACAAAAGAGTAGTTCCAGTGTGATAATATTCAATATAAAAGAGTATTTTGAGAGGGAGTATATTTTTTATAAAAGAGTACTTCCAGTGTGATTATATTCAGTATAAAAGAGTACTTTGAGAGGGAGTATATTTTTAATAAAAGAGTAATTCCTGTATTATTATATTCAATATAAAAGAGTACATTGAGAGGGAGTATATTTTTTATATAAGAGTACCACCTGTGTGATTATATTAAAAATAAAAGAGTAGTTCCAGTGTGATTATATTCAATATAAAAGAGTACTTTGACAGGGAGTATATTATTTATAAAAGAGTACTTCCCGTGTGATTATATTCAGTATAAAAAGTACATTGAGAGGGAGTATATTTTTATACTAGAGTACATCCAGTGTGGCTATATTCAATATAAAAGAGTTTTTTGAGAGGGTCTTTGTTTTTTATAAAAGAGTACATCCTGGGTGATTATATTAAAAAGAAAAGAGTAATTCCAGTGTGATTATACTCAGTATAAAAGAGTACCTTGAGAGGGAGTATATTTTTTATAAAAGAGTACTTCCTGTGTGATTATATTCAGTATAAAAGAGTACATTGAGAGGGCGTATATTTTTCATAAAAGAGTAGTTCCTCTGTGCTTATATACAGTATAAAAGAGTACTTTGAGAGGGAGTATATTTTTTATAAAAGAGTACTTCCTGTGTGATTATATTCAGTATAAAAGAGTACCTTTAGAGGGAGTATATTTTTTATAAAAGAGTACTTCCAGTGTGATTATATTCAGTATTAAATAGTACTTTGAGAGGGAGTATATCTTTTATAGAAGAGTACTTCCAGTGTGATTATATTCAGTATAAAAGAGTACTTTGAGAGGGAGTATATTTTTTATAAAAGAGAACTTCCAGTGTGATTATATTCAATATAAAAGAGTACATTGAAGGGAGTATATTTTTTATAAAAGAGTAGTTCTAGTGTGATTATATTCAATATAAACGAGTACTTTGAGAGGGAGTATATTTTTTTTAAAAGACTACTTCCAGAGTGATTATATTCAGTATAAAATAGCACTTTGAGAGGGAGTATATTTTTTATAAAAGAGTACATCCAGTGCTATTATATTCAATGTAAAAGAGTACTTTGAGAGGGTCTATATTTTTTATAGAAGAGTACATCCTGTGTGATTATATTGAAAATAAAAGAGTACTTCCTGTGTGATTATGTTCATTATAAAAGAGTATTTTGAGAGGGAGTATATTTTTTATAAAAGAGTACTTCCAGTGTGATTATCTTCAATATAAAAGAGTACATTGAGAGGGAGTTTATTTTTTATAAAACTGTACTTCCAGTGTGATTATATTCAATATAAAAGAGTACTTTGAGAGGGTCTATATTTTTTATAAAAGAGTACTTCCTGTGTGATTATTTTAAAAATAAAAGAGTAGTTCCAGTGTGATTATATTCAATATAAAAGAGTACTTTGAGAGGGAGTATATTTTTTATAAAAGAGTACTTCCAGTGTGATTATATTCAGTACAAAGAGTACTTTGAGAGGAAGTATATTTTTTATAAAAGAGTACTTCCTGTGTGATTATATTCAGTATAAAAGCGTACAATGAGAGGGAGTATATTTTTTATAATAGAGTACATCCAGTGTGGTTATATTCAATATAAAAGAATACTTTGAGAGTGTCTATGTTTTTTATAATAGAGTAATTCCTGGGTCATTATATTAAAAATAAAAGAGTAGTTCCAGTGTGATTATATTCAATATAAAATATTCCTTTGAGAGTGATTATATTTTCTATAAAAGAGTACTTCCAGTATCATTATATTCAATATAAAAGAGTACATTCAGAGGGACTATATTTTTTATAAAAGAGTATTCCTGTGTGATTATATTCAGTATCAAAGAGTACTTTGATAGGGAGTATATTTTTTATAAAAAAGTACTTCCTGTGTGATTATATTCAGTATAAAAGAGTACTTTGAGATGGAGTATATTTTTTACAAAAGAGTACTTCCAGTGTGATTATATTCAATATAAAGAGTACATTGAGAGGGTCTATATTTTATATAAAAGAGAACTTCCTGTATGATTATATTAAAAATAAAAGAGTAATTCCAGTGTGATTATACTCAGTATAAAAGAGTAACTTGAGAGGGAGTATATTTTTTATAAAAGAGTACTTCCTGTGAGATTATATTCAGTAAAAATAGTACTTTCAGAGGAAGTATATTTTTTATAAAAGAGTACTTCCCGTGTGATTATATTCAATATAAAAGAGTATTTGAAAGGGAGCATATTTTTATAAAGGAGTACTACCAGTGTGATTATATTCAATATACAAGAGTACATTGAGAAGGTCTACATTTTTTATAAAAGAGTACAAACTGTGTGATTATATTAAAAATAATATAGTAGTTCCAGTGTGATTATATTCAATATAAAAGAGTACATTGAGAGGGAGTATATTTTTTATAAAAGAGTACTTCCAGTGTGATTATATTCAATATAAAAGAGGACATTGAGAGGGAGTATATTTTTTTAATAGAGTACATCCAGTGTGGTTATATTCAATATAAAAGAGTACTTTAAGAGGGTCTATGTTTTTTATAATAGAGTACTTCCTTGGTTATTATATTAAAAATAAAAGAGTAGTTCCAGTGTGATTATATGCAATATAAAAGAGTACTTTGAGAGAGAGTATATTCTTTATAAAAAAGTACTTCCAGTGTGATTATATTCAGTATAAAAGGGTACTTTGAGAGGATCTATATTTTTTATAAAAGAGTACTTCCTGTGTGATTATATTAAAAATAAAAAGTAGTTCCAGTGTGATTATATTCAACATAAAAGAGTTCTTTGAGAGGCAGTGTATTTTTTATGAAAGAGTACTTCCAGTGTGATTATATTCAATATAAAAGAGTACTTGGAGCGGGAGTATATTTTTTATAAAAGAGTACTTCCAGTGTGATTATACTCAATATAAAAGAGTACTTTGAAAGGGAGTATATTTTTTATAAAAGAGTACCTCCTGTGTGATTATATTAAAAATAAAAACTAGTTCCAGTGTGATTATATTCAATATAAAAGAGCACATTGAGATGGAGTATATTTTTTATAAAAGAGTACTTCCTGTGTGATTATACTCAGTATAAAAGAGTACTTTGAGAGGGAGTATATTTTTTATAAAAGAGTACTTACTGTGTGATTATATTCAGTAAAAAAGTGTACTTTGAGAGGGAGTATATTTTTTATAAAAGAGTACTTCCGGTGTGATTATATTCGGTATAAAAGAGTTCTTTGAGAGGGAGAATATTTTTTATAAAAGACTACTTCCAGTGTGATTATATTCTATATAAAAGAGTACTTTGAGAGGGAGTATATTTTTTATAAAAGAGTACTTCCAGTGTGATTATATTCAATATAAAAGAGTACATTGTGAGGGAGTATATTTTTTATAATAGAGTACATCCAGTGTGGTTATATTCAATATAAAAGCGTACTTTAAGAGGGCCTATGTTTTTTATAATAGAGTACTTCCTGGGTTATTATATTAAAAATAAAATAGTAGTTCCAGTGTGATTATATTCAATTTAAAAGAGTACTTTGAGAGGGAGTATATTTTTTATAAAAAAAGTACTTCCAGTGTGATTATATTCAGTATAAAAGAGTACTTTGAGAGCGTCTATAATTTCTATAAAAGCGTGCTTCCTGTGTGATTATATTAAAAATAAAAGAGTTGTTCCAGTGTGATTATATTCAATATAAAAGAGTATTTTGAGAGGGAGTATATTTTTTATAAAAGAGTACTTCTGGTGTGATTATATTCAATATAAAAGAGTACATTGTGAGGGAGTATATTTTTTATAAAAGAGTACTTCCTGAGTGATTATATTCAGTATAAAGGAGTACATTGAGAGGGAGTATATTTTTTATAAAAGAGTATTTCCTGTGTGATTATATTCAGTATAAAAGAGTACGTTGAGAGGGAGTATTTTTTTTATAAAAGGGTACCTCCAGTGTGATTATATTCAATATAGATGAGTACATTTAGAGGGAGTATATTTTTTATAAAAGAGTTCTTCCTGTGTGATTCTATTCAGTATAAAAGAGTACTTTGAGAGAGAGTATCTTTTTTATAAAAGAGTTCTTCCAGTGTGATTATATTCAGTATAAAAGAGTACTTTGAGAGGGAGTATATTTTTTATAAAAGAGTACTTCCAGTGTGATTATATTCAGTATAAAAGAGTAATTTGAGAGGTTCTATATTTATTATAAAAGAGTACTTCCTGTTTGATTATATTAAAAACAAAATGTAGTTCAAGTGTGATTATATTCAATATAAAAGAGTACTTTGAGAGGGAGTATATTTTTTATAAAAGAGTACTTCCAGTGTGATTATATTCAGTATAAAAGAGTACTTTGAGAGGGTCTATATTTTTTATAAAAGAGTACCTCCTGTGTGATTATATTAAAAATAAAATAGTAGTTCCAGTGTGATTATATTCAATATAAAAGAGTACTTTGAGAGAGAGTATATTTTTTATAAAAGAGTACTTCCAGTGTGATTATATTCAATATAAATGAGTACATTGAGAGGGAGTATATTTTTTATAAAAGAGTACTTCCTGCGTGATTATATTCAGTATAAAAGAGTACTTTGAGAGGGAGTATATTTTTTATGAAAGAATACTTCCTGTGTGATTATATTCAGTATAAAAGAGTACTTTGAGAGGCAATATATTTTTTATAAAAGAGTACTTCCAGTGTGATTATATTCAATATAAAAGAGTACTTTGAGAGGGAGTATATTTTTTATAAAAGAGTATTTCCAGTGTGGTTATATTCAATATAAAAGAGTACTTTGAAAGGGAGTATATTTTTTATAAAAGAGTACCTCCTGTGTGATTATATTAAAAATAAAAACTAGTTCCAGTGTGATTATATTCAATATAAAAGAGCACATTGAGAGGGAGTATATTTTTTATAAAAGAGTACTTCCTGTGTGATTATACTCAGTATAAAAGAGTACTTTGAGAGGAAGTATATTTTTTATAATAGAGTACATCCTGTGTGATTATATTCAGTATAAAGGAGTACATTGAGAGGGATTATATTTTTTATAAAAGAGTACATCCTGTGTGATTATATTCAGTATAAAAAAGTACTTTGAGAGGGAGTATATTTTTTATAAAAGAGTATATCCAGTGTGATTATATTCAATATAAAAGAGTACATTGAGAGGGTCTATATATTTTATAAGAGAGTACTTCCTGTGTGATTATATTAAAAATAAAAGAGTAGTTCCAGTGTGATTATATTCAATATAAAAGAGTACTGTGAGAGGGAGTATATTTTTTAGAAAAGAGTACTTCCAGTGTGATTATTTTCAGTATTAAATAGTACTTTGAGAGGGATTATATCTTTTATAAAAGAGTACTTCCAGTGTGATTATATTCAGTATAAAAGAGTACTTTGAGAGGGAGTATATTTTTTATAAAAGAGAACTTCCAGTGTGATTATATTCAATATAAAAGCGTACTTTGATGGGAGTATATTTTTTATAAAAGAGTACTTCTAGTGTGATTATATTCAATATAAAAGTGTACTTTGAGAGGGAGTATATTTTTTATAAAAGACTACATCCTGTGTGATTATATTCAATATAAAAGAGTATTTTGAGAGGGAGTATATTTTTTATAAAAGAGTATATCCAGTGTGATTATATTCAATGTAAAAGAGTACATTGAGAGGGTCTATATTTTTTATAAAAGAGTACTTCCTGTGTGATTATATTAAAAATAAAAGAGTAGTTCCTGTGTGATTATGTTCAATATAAAAGAGTATTTTGAGAGGGAGTATATTTTTTATAAAAGTGTACTTCCAGTGTGATTATATTCAATATAAAAGAGTACATTGAGAGGGAGTATATTTTTTATAAAAGAGTACTTCCAGTGTGATTATATTCAATATAAAAGAGTACTGTGAGAGGAAGTATATTTTTTATAAAAGAGTAATTCCTGAGTGATTATATTCAGTACAAAAGACTGCTTTGAGAGGGAGTAAATTTTTAATAAAAGAGTACTTCCAGTGTGATTATATTCAATATGAAAGAGTACATTGAGAGGGAGTATATTTTGTATAAAAGAGTACTTCCTGTGTGATTATATTTAGTATAAAAGAGTACTTTGAGAGGAAGTATATTTTGTATAAAAGAGTACCTCCTGTGTGATTATATTCAGTATAAAAGAGTTCTTTGAGAGGGAGTATATTTTTTATAAAAGAGTACATCTTGTGTGATTATATTCAATATAAAAGAGTATTTTGAGAGGGAGTATATTTTTTATAAAAGAGTACATCCAGTGTGATTATATTCAATATAAAAGAGTACTTTGAGAGGGTCTATACATTTTATAACAGAGTACTTCCTGTGTGATTATATTAAAAATAAAAGAGTAGTTCCGGTGTGATTATATTCAATATAAAAGAGTACTGTGAGAGGGAGTATATTTTTTATAAAAGAGTACTTCCAGTGTGATTATATTCAGTATAAAAGCGTACATTGAGAGGGAGTATATTTTTTATAATAGAGTACATCCAGTGTGGTTATATTCAATATAAAAGAATACTTTGAGAGGGTCTATGTTTTTTATAATGGTGTAATTCCTGGGTGATTATATTAAAAATAAAATAGTAGTTCCAGTGTGATTATATTCAATATAAAATAGTCCTTTGAGAGTGATTATATTTTATATAAAAGTGTACTTCCAGTGTGATTATATTCAATATAAAAGAGTACATTCAGAGGGAGTATATTTTTTATAAAAGAGTACTTCCTGTGTGATTATATTCAGTATAAAAGAGTACTTTGAGAGGGAGTATATTTTTTACAAAAGAGGACTTCCAGTGTGATTATATTCAATATAAAAGAGTACTTTGAGAGGGTCTATATTTTATATAAAAGAGAAATTCCTGTATGATTATATTAAAAATAAAAGAGTAATTCCAGTGTGATTATACTCAGTATAAAAGAGGAACTTGAGAGGGAGTATATATTTTATAATAGAGTACTTCCTGTGTGATTATATTCAGTATAAAAGAGTACTTAGAGAGGAAGTATATTTTTTGTAAAACAGTACTTCCTGTGTCATTATATTCAGTATAAAAGAGTACATTGAGAGGGAGTATATTTTTTATAAAAGAGTACTTCCAGTGTGATTATATTCAATATAAAAGAGTACTTTGAAAGGGAGCATATTTTTATAAAAGAGTACTACCAGTGTGATTATATTCAATATACAAGAGTACATTGAGAAGGTTTACATTTTTTATAAAGAGTACAAACTGTGTGATTATATTAAAAATAAAATAGTAGTTCCAGTGTGATTATATTCAATATAAAAGAGTACTTTGAAAGGGACTATATTTTTTGTAAAAGAGTACTACCAGTGTGATTATATTCAATATACAAGAGTACTTTGAGAAGGTCTACATTTTTTATAAAAGAGTACTTCCTGTGTGATTATATTAAAAATAAGAGTTGTTCAAGTGTGATTATATTCATTATAAAAGAGTACTTTGAGAGGAAGTATATTTTTTATAAAAGAGTACATCCTGTGTGATTATATTCAGTATAAAAGAGTACTTTGAGATGGAGTATATTTTTTATAAAAGAGATCATCTAGTGTGGTTACATTCAATATAAAAGAGTACATTGAGAGAGTCTATATTTTATAAAAGAGTACTTCCTGCGTGATTATATTAAAAATTAAAGAGTAGTTCCAGTGTGATTATATTCAATATAAAAGAGTACTTTGAGAGGGTCTATATTTTTTATAAAAGAGTACTTCCTGTGTGATTATATTCATTATAAAAGCGTACATTGAGAGGGAGTATATTTTTTATGATAGAGTACATCCAGTGTGGTTATATTCAATATAAAAGAGTACTTTGAGAGGATCTATGTTTCTTATAATAGAGTATTTCCTGGGTGATTTTATTAAAAATAAAAGAGTAGTTCCAGTGTGATAATATTCAATATAAAAGAGTATTTTGAGAGGGAGTATATTTTTTATAATAGAGTACATCCAGTGTGTTTATATTCAATATAAAAGGTTACTTTGAGACGGTCTATGTTTTTTATAATAGAGGACTTCCAGTGTGACTATATTAAAAATAAAGAGTATTTCCAATGTGATTATGCTCAACATGAAAGAGTACTTTGAGCGGGAGTATATATTTTATAAAAGAGTACTTCCGGTGTGATTATATTCAGTATAAAAGAGTACTTTGAGAGGGTCTATATTTTTTGTAACAGAGTACTTCCTGTGTGATTATATTAAAAATAAAAGAGTAGTTCCAGTGTGATTATATTCAATTTAAAAAAGTATTTTGAGAGAGAGTATATTTTTTAATAAAGTGTACTTCCAGTGTGATTATATTCAATATAAACGAGTATATTTAGAGGGAGTATATTTTTATAAAGAGTACTTCCTGTGTGATTATATTCAGTATAAAAGAGTACTTTGAGAGGGAGTATATTTTTTATAAAAAGTACTTCCTGTGTGATTATATTCAGTATAAAAGAGTATTTTGAGAGGTAGTATATTTTATATAAAAGAGTACTTCCAGGGTCATTATATTCAATATAAAAGAGTACTTTGAGACGGAGTATATTTTTTATAAAAGAGTAATTCCAGTGTGATTATATTCAATATAAAAGAGTACTTTGAGAGGGAGTATTTTTTTTAAAAGAGTACTTCCAGTGTGATTATATTCAATAAAAAAGAGTACTTTGAGAGGGAGTATATTTTATATAAAAGAGTACTTCCAGTGTGATTATATTCAATATAAAAGAGTACTTTGAGAGGAAGTATATTTTTTATAAAAGAGTACTTCCTGTGTGATTATATTAAAAATAAAATTGTAGTTCCAGTGTGATTATATTCAATATAAAAGAGTTCTTTGAGAGGAAGTGTATTTTTTATAAAAGAGTACTTCCAGTGTGATTATATTCAGTATAAAAGAGCATATTGAGAGGGAGTATATGTTTTATAATATAGTACATCCAGTGTGGTTATGTTCAATATAAAAGAGTACTTTAAGAGGGTCTATGTTTTTTATAATAGAGTACTTCCTGGGTTATTATATTAAAAATAAAAGAGTAGTTCCAGTGTGATTATATTCAATATAAAAGAGTACTTTGAGAGGGAGTATATTTTTTATAAAAGAGTACTTCCAGTGTGATTATATTCAGTATAAAATAGTACTTTGAAAGTGTCTATATTTTTTATAAAAGAGTACTTCCTTTGTGATTATATTAAAAATAAAAGAGTAGTTCCAGTGTGATTATATAGAACATAAAAGAGTACTTTGAGAGGGAGTATATTTTGTATAAAAGAGTACTTCCAGTGTGATTATTTTCAGTATAAAAGAGTACTTTGAGAGGGAGTATATTTTTTATGAAAGAATATTCCAGTGTGATTATGTTCAATATAAAAGAGTACTTTGAGAGGGTATATATTTTTTATAAAAGAGTACTTCCTGTGTGATTATATTAAAAATAAAAGAGTAGTTCCAGTGTGATTATATTCAATATAAAAGAATAATTTCACAGGAAGTATATTTCTTATAAAAGAGTACTTCCAGTGTGATTATATTCAGTATAAAAGAGTACTTTGAGAGGGAATATATTTTTTATAAAGAGTACTTCCTGTGTGATTATATTCAATATAAAAGAGTACATTGTGAGGGAGTATATTTTTTATAAAAGAGTACTTCCTGTGTGATTATATTCAATATAAAGGAGTACTTTGAGAGGGAGTATATTTTTTATAAAAGAGTACTTCCTGTGTGATTATATTCAGTATAAAAGAGTACATTGAGAGGGAGTATATGTTTAATAAAAGGGTACTTCCAGTGTGATTATATTCAATATAAAAGAGTACATTGAGAGGGAGTATATTTTTTATAAAAGAGTAAATCCAGTGTGATTATTTTCAGTATAAAAGAGTACTTTGAGAGGGAGCATATTTTTTATTAAAGAGTACTTCCGGTCTGATTATTTTCAGTATAAAAGAGTACTTTGAGAGGGAGTATATTTTTTATAAAAGAGTACTTCCTGTGTTATTATATTCAATATAAAAGAGTACTTTGAGAGGGAGTATATTTTTTATAAAAGAGTAGTTCCTGTGTGATTATATTCAGTATAAAAGAGTACATTGAGAGGGAGTATATTTTTTATAAAACAGTACTTCCAGAGTGATTATATTCAATATAAAAGAGTACTTTGAGAGGGTCTATATTTTTTATAAAAGAGTACTTCCTGTGTGATTATATTAAAAATAAAAGAGTAGTTCTAGTGTGATTATATTCAATATAAAAGTATACTTTGACAGGAAGTATATTTCTTATGAAAGAGTACTTCCAGTGTGATTACATTCAGTATAAAAGAGTATATTGTGAGGGAGTATATTTTTTATAATAGAGTACATCCAGTGTGGTTATATTCAATATAAAAGAGTACTTTGAGTGGGTCTATGTTTTTTATAATAGAGTACGTCCTGTGTGTTTATATTAAAAATAAAATAGTAGTCCCAGTGTGATTATGTATAATATAAAAGAGTACTTTGATAGGGAGTATATTTTTTATAAAATAGTACTTCCAGTGTGATTATATTCAATATAAAAGTGTACATTGAGAGGGATTATATTTTTTATAAATGAGTACTTCCTGTGTGATTATATTCAGTATAAAAGAGTAATTTGAGAGGGAGTATATTTTTTATAAAAGAGTACATTCTGTGTGATTATATACAGTATAAAAGAGTACTTTGAGAGGGAGTATATTTTTTATAAAAGAGTAATTCCAGTGTGATTATATTCAATATAAAGAGAACTTTGAAAGGGAGTATATTTTTTATAAAAGAGTACTTCCAGTGTGATTATGATCAGTATAAAAGAGTACATTGAGAGGGTCTAAATTTTTTATAAAAGTGTACTTCCTGTGTGATTATATTAAAAATAAAATAGTAGTTCCAGTGTGATTATATTCAATATAAAAGAGTACTATGAGAGGGAATATATTTTTTATAAAAGAGTACTTCCAGTGTGATTATATTCAGTATAAAAGAGTACATTGAGAGGGAGTATATTTTTTTTAAAAGAGTACTTCCAGTGTGATTATATTCAATATAAAAGAGTACTTTGAGAGGGTCTATATTTTTTATAAAAGAGTACTTCCTGTGTGATTATATTAAAAATAAAAGAGTTGTTCCAGTGTGATTATCTTCAATATAAAAGAATCCTTTCACAGAAAGTATATTTCTTATAAAAGAGTACTTCCAGTGTGATTATATTCAGTATAAAAGGGTAATTTGAGAGGGATTATATTTTTTATAAAAGCGTACTTCCAGTGCTATTATATTCGATATAAAAGAGTACTTTGAGAGGGTCTTTGTTTTTTATAATATAGTACGTCCTGTGTGATTATATTAAAAATAAAAGAGTACTTCCATTGTGATTATATTCAATATAAAAGAGTACTTTGAGAGGGAGTATATTTCTTGTAAAAGATTACTTCCAGTGCGATTATATTCAGTATAAAAGAGTACATTGAGAGGGTGTATATTTTTTATAATAGAGTACATCCAGTGTGGTTATATTCAATATAAAAGGGTACCTTAAGAGGGTCTATGTTTTTTATAATAGAGTACTTCCTGGGTGATTATATTAAAAATAAAAGTGTAGTTCCTGTGTGATTATATTCAATATAAAAGAGTTCTTTGAGAGGGAGTATATTTTTTATAAAAGAGTACATCCGGTGTGATTATATTCAATATAAAAGAGTACATTGTGAGGGAGTATATTTTTTATAAAAGAGTACTTCCTGTGTGATTATATTCAGCATAAAGGAGTACTTTGAGAGGGAATATATTTTTTAAAAAAGAGTACTTCCTGTGTGATTATATTCAGTATAAAAGAGTACATTTAGAGGGAGTATATTTTTTATAAAAGGGTACTTCCAGTGTGATTATATTCAGCATAAAGTAGTACTTTGGAGGGAATATATTTTTTATAAAAGAGTACTTCCAGTGTGATTATTTTCAGTATAAAAGAGTACTTTGAGAGGGAATATATTTTTTATAAAAGAGTACTTCCTGTGTTATTATATTCAATATTAAAGAGTACTTTGAGAGGGAGTATATTTTTTATAAAAGAGTACTTCCAGTGTGATTATATTCAATATAAAAGAGTACTTTGAGAGGGTCTATATTTTTTATAAAAGAGTACTTCCTGTGTGATTATATTAAAAATAAAAGAGTAGTTCTAGTGTGATTTTATTCAATATAAAAGTATACTTTGACAGGAAGTATATTTCTTATAAAAGAGTACTTCCAGTGTGATTATATTCAGTATAAAAGAGTACATTGAGAGGGAGTATATTTTTTAAAATAGAGTACATCCAGTGTGGTTATATTCAATATAAAAGAGTACTTTGAGTGGGTCTATGTTTTTTATAATAGAGTACGTCCTGTGTGTTTATATTAAAAATAAAATAGTAGTCCCAGTGTGATTATATACAATATAAAAGAGTACTTTGATAGGGAGTATATTTTTTATAAAAGAGTACTTCCACTGTGATTATATTCAATATAAAAGTGTACATTGAGAGGGACTATATTTTTTATAAAAGAGTAGTTCCTGTGTGATTATATTCAGTATAAAAGAGTAGTTTGAGAGGGAGTAAAGTTTTTATAAAAGTGTAATTCCAGTGTGATTATATTCAATATAAAGAGAAACTTGAGAGGGAGTATATTTTTTATAAAAGAGTACTTCCAGTGTGATTATATTCAGAATAAAACAGTACATTGAGAGGGTCTAAATTTTATATAAAAGAGTACTTCCTGTTTGATTATATTAAAAATAAAAGAGTAGTTCCAGTGTGATTATATTCAATATAAAAGAGTACTATGAGAGGGAATATATTTTTTATAAAAGAGTACTTCCAGTGTGATTATATTCAGTATAAAAGAGTACATTGAGAGGGAGTATATTTTTTATAACAGAGTGCACTCAGTGTAGTTATATTCAATATAAAAGAGAACTTTGAGACGGTCTTTGTTTTTTATAATAGAGTACGTCCTGTTTGTTTATATTAAAAATAAAATAGTAGTTCCAGTGTGATTATATTCAATATAAAAGAGTACTTTGAGAGGGAGTATATTTTTTTTAAAAGAGTATTTCCAGTGTGATTATATTCAATATAAAAGAGTACTTTGAGAGGGTCTCTATTTTTTATAAAAGAGTACTTTCTGTGTGATTATATTAAATATAAAAGAGTACTTCCAGTGTGATTATATTCAATATAAAAGAGTACTTTGAGAGGGAGTATATTTTTTATAAAAGAGTACTTCCTGTGTTATTATATTCAATATAAAAGAGTACTTTGAGAGGGAGTATATTTTTTATAAAAGAGTAGTTCCTGTGTGATTATATTCAGTATAAAAGAGTACATTGAGAGGGAGTATATTTTTTATAAAACAGTACTTCCAGAGTGATTATATTCAATATAAAAGAGTACTTTGAGAGGGTCTATATTTTTTATAAAAGAGTACTTCCTGTGTGATTATATTAAAAATAAAAGAGTAGTTCTAGTGTGATTATATTCAATATAAAAGTATACTTTGACAGGAAGTATATTTCTTATAAAAGAGTACTTCCAGTGTGATTATATTCAGTATAAAAGAGTATATTGTGAGGGAGTATATTTTTTATAATAGAGTACATCCAGTGTGGTTATATTCAATATAAAAGAGTACTTTGAGTGGGTCTATGTTTTTTATAATAGAGTACGTCCTGTGTGTTTATATTAAAAATAAAATAGTAGTCCCAGTGTGATTATGTATAATATAAAAGAGTACTTTGATAGGGAGTATATTTTTTATAAAATAGTACTTCCAGTGTGATTATATTCAATATAAAAGTGTACATTGAGAGGGATTATATTTTTTATAAATGAGTACTTCCTGTGTGATTATATTCAGTATAAAAGAGTAATTTGAGAGGGAGTATATTTTTTATAAAAGAGTACATTCTGTGTGATTATATTCAGTATAAAAGAGTACTTTGAGAGGGAGTATATTTTTTATAAAAGAGTAATTCCAGTGTGATTATATTCAATATAAAGAGAACTTTGAAAGGGAGTATATTTTTTATAAAAGAGTACTTCCAGTGTGATTATGTTCAGTATAAAAGAGTACATTGAGAGGGTCTAAATTTTTTATAAATGTGTACTTCCTGTGTGATTGTATTAAAAATAAAATAGTAGTTCCAGTGTGATTATATTCAATATAAAAGAGTACTATGAGAGGGAATATATTTTTTATAAAAGAGTACTTCCAGTGTGATTATATTCAGTATAAAAGAGTACATTGAGAGGGAGTATATTTTTTTTAAAAGAGTATTCCAGTGTGATTATATTCAATATAAAAGAGTACTTTGAGAGGGTCTATATTTTTTATAAAAGAGTACTTCCTGTGTGATTATATTAAAAATGAAAGAGTTTTTCCAGTGTGATTATCTTCAATATAAAAGAATCCTTTCACAGAAAGTATATTTCTTATAAAAGAGTACTTCCAGTGTGATTATATTCAGTATAAAAGAGTACTTTGAGAGGGATTATATTTTTTATAAAAGCGTACTTCCAGTGCTATTATATTCGATATAAAAGAGTACTTTGAGAGGGTCTTTGTTTTTTATAATATAGTACGTCCTGTGTGATTATATTAAAAATAAAAGAGTAGTTCCATTGTAATTATATTCAATATAAAAGAGTACTTTGAGAGGGAGTATATTTCTTGTAAAAGATTACTTCCAGTGCGATTATATTCAGTATAAAAGAGTACATTGAGAGGGTGTATATTTTTTATAATAGAGTACATCCAGTGTGGTTATATTCAATATAAAAGGGTACCTTAAGAGGGTCTATGTTTTTTATAATAGAGTACTTCCTGGGTGATTATATTAAAAATAAAAGTGTAGTTCCAGTGTGATTATATTCAATATAAAATAGTTCTTTGAGAGGGAGTATATTTTTTATAAAAGAGTACATCCGGTGTGATTATATTCAATATAAAAGAGTACATTGTGAGGGAGTATATTTTTTATAAAAGAGTACTTCCTGTGTGATTATATTCAGCATAAAGGAGTACTTTGAGAGGGAATATATTTTTTAAAAAAGAGTACTTCCTGTGTGATTATATTCAGTATAAAAGAGTACATTTAGAGGGAGTATATTTTTTATAAAAGGGTACTTCCAGTGTGATTATATTCAGCATAAAGGAGTACTTTGGAGGGAATATATTTTTTATAAAAGAGTACTTCCAGTGTGATTATTTTCAGTATAAAAGAGTACTTTGAGAGGGAATATATTTTTTATAAAAGAGTACTTCCTGTGTTATTATATTCAATATTAAAGAGTACTTTGAGAGGGAGTATATTTTTTATAAAAGAGTACTTCCAGTGTGATTATATTCAATATAAAAGAGTACTTTGAGAGGGTCTATATTTTTTATAAAAGAGTACTTCCTGTGTGATTATATTAAAAATAAAAGAGTAGTTCTAGTGTGATTATATTCAATATAAAAGTATACTTTGACAGGAAGTATATTTCTTATAAAAGAGTACTTCCAGTGTGATTATATTCAGTATAAAAGAGTACATTGAGAGGGAGTATATTTTTTAAAATAGAGTACATCCAGTGTGGTTATATTCAATATAAAAGAGTACTTTGAGTGGGTCTATGTTTTTTATAATAGAGTACGTCCTGTGTGTTTATATTAAAAATAAAATAGTAGTCCCAGTGTGATTATATACAATATAAAAGAGTACTTTGATAGGGAGTATATTTTTTATAAAAGAGTACTTCCACTGTGATTATATTCAATATAAAAGTGTACATTGAGAGGGACTATATTTTTTATAAAAGAGTAGTTCCTGTGTGATTATATTCAGTATAAAAGAGTAGTTTGAGAGGGAGTAAAGTTTTTATAAAAGTGTAATTCCAGTGTGATTATATTCAATATAAAGAGAAACTTGAGAGGGAGTATATTTTTTATAAAAGAGTACTTCCAGTGTGATTATATTCAGAATAAAACAGTACATTGAGAGGGTCTAAATTTTATATAAAAGAGTACTTCCTGTTTGATTATATTAAAAATAAAAGAGTAGTTCCAGTGTGATTATATTCAATATAAAAGAGTACTATGAGAGGGAATATATTTTTTATAAAAGAGTACTTCCAGTGTGATTATATTCAGTATAAAAGAGTACATTGAGAGGGAGTATATTTTTTATAACAGAGTGCACTCAGTGTAGTTATATTCAATATAAAAGAGAACTTTGAGACGGTCTTTGTTTTTTATAATAGAGTACGTCCTGTTTGTTTATATTAAAAATAAAATAGTAGTTCCAGTGTGATTATATTCAATATAAAAGAGTACTTTGAGAGGGAGTATATTTTTTTTAAAAGAGTATTTCCAGTGTGATTATATTCAATATAAAAGAGTACTTTGAGAGGGTCTCTATTTTTTATAAAAGAGTACTTTCTGTGTGATTATATTAAATATAAAAGAGTACTTCCAGTGTGATTATATTCAATATAAAAGAGTACTTTGAGAGGGAGTATATTTTTTATAAAAGAGTACTTCCTGTGTTATTATATTCAATATAAAAGAGTACTTTGAGAGGGAGTATATTTTTTATAAAAGAGTAGTTCCTGTGTGATTATATTCAGTATAAAAGAGTACATTGAGAGGGAGTATATTTTTTATAAAACAGTACTTCCAGAGTGATTATATTCAATATAAAAGAGTACTTTGAGAGGGTCTATATTTTTTATAAAAGAGTACTTCCTGTGTGATTATATTAAAAATAAAAGAGTAGTTCTAGTGTGATTATATTCAATATAAAAGTATACTTTGACAGGAAGTATATTTCTTATAAAAGAGTACTTCCAGTGTGATTATATTCAGTATAAAAGAGTATATTGTGAGGGAGTATATTTTTTATAATAGAGTACATCCAGTGTGGTTATATTCAATATAAAAGAGTACTTTGAGTGGGTCTATGTTTTTTATAATAGAGTACGTCCTGTGTGTTTATATTAAAAATAAAATAGTAGTCCCAGTGTGATTATGTATAATATAAAAGAGTACTTTGATAGGGAGTATATTTTTTATAAAATAGTACTTCCAGTGTGATTATATTCAATATAAAAGTGTACATTGAGAGGGATTATATTTTTTATAAATGAGTACTTCCTGTGTGATTATATTCAGTATAAAAGAGTAATTTGAGAGGGAGTATATTTTTTATAAAAGAGTACATTCTGTGTGATTATATTCAGTATAAAAGAGTACTTTGAGAGGGAGTATATTTTTTATAAAAGAGTAATTCCAGTGTGATTATATTCAATATAAAGAGAACTTTGAAAGGGAGTATATTTTTTATAAAAGAGTACTTCCAGTGTGATTATGTTCAGTATAAAAGAGTACATTGAGAGGGTCTAAATTTTTTATAAATGTGTACTTCCTGTGTGATTATATTAAAAATAAAATAGTAGTTCCAGTGTGATTATATTCAATATAAAAGAGTACTATGAGAGGGAATATATTTTTTATAAAAGAGTACTTCCAGTGTGATTATATTCAGTATAAAAGAGTACATTGAGAGGGAGTATATTTTTTTTAAAAGAGTATTCCAGTGTGATTATATTCAATATAAAAGAGTACTTTGAGAGGGTCTATATTTTTTATAAAAGAGTACTTCCTGTGTGATTATATTAAAAATGAAAGAGTTTTTCCAGTGTGATTATCTTCAATATAAAAGAATCCTTTCACAGAAAGTATATTTCTTATAAAAGAGTACTTCCAGTGTGATTATATTCAGTATAAAAGAGTACTTTGAGAGGGATTATATTTTTTATAAAAGCGTACTTCCAGTGCTATTATATTCGATATAAAAGAGTACTTTGAGAGGGTCTTTGTTTTTTATAATATAGTACGTCCTGTGTGATTATATTAAAAATAAAAGAGTAGTTCCATTGTAATTATATTCAATATAAAAGAGTACTTTGAGAGGGAGTATATTTCTTGTAAAAGATTACTTCCAGTGCGATTATATTCAGTATAAAAGAGTACATTGAGAGGGTGTATATTTTTTATAATAGAGTACATCCAGTGTGGTTATATTCAATATAAAAGGGTACCTTAAGAGGGTCTATGTTTTTTATAATAGAGTACTTCCTGGGTGATTATATTAAAAATAAAAGTGTAGTTCCAGTGTGATTATATTCAATATAAAAGAGTTCTTTGAGAGGGAGTATATTTTTTATAAAAGAGTACATCCGGTGTGATTATATTCAATATAAAAGAGTACATTGTGAGGGAGTATATTTTTTATAAAAGAGTACTTCCTGTGTGATTATATTCAGCATAAAGGAGTACTTTGAGAGGGAATATATTTTTTAAAAAAGAGTACTTCCTGTGTGATTATATTCAGTATAAAAGAGTACATTTAGAGGGAGTATATTTTTTATAAAAGGGTACTTCCAGTGTGATTATATTCAGCATAAAGGAGTACTTTGGAGGGAATATATTTTTTATAAAAGAGTACTTCCAGTGTGATTATTTTCAGTATAAAAGAGTACTTTGAGAGGGAATATATTTTTATAAAAGAGTACTTCCTGTGTTATTATATTCAATATTAAAGAGTACTTTGAGAGGGAGTATATTTTTTATAAAAGAGTACTTCCAGTGTGATTATATTCAATATAAAAGAGTACTTTGAGAGGGTCTATATTTTTTATAAAAGAGTACTTCCTGTGTGATTATATTAAAAATAAAAGAGTAGTTCTAGTGTGATTATATTCAATATAAAAGTATACTTTGACAGGAAGTATATTTCTTAAAAAAGAGTACTTCCAGTGTGATTATATTCAGTATAAAAGAGTACATTGAGAGGGAGTATATTTTTTAAAATAGAGTACATCCAGTGTGGTTATATTCAATATAAAAGAGTACTTTGAGTGGGTCTATGTTTTTTATAATAGAGTACGTCCTGTGTGTTTATATTAAAAATAAAATAGTAGTCCCAGTGTGATTATATACAATATAAAAGAGTACTTTGATAGGGAGTATATTTTTTATAAATGAGTACTTCCACTGTGATTATATTCAATATAAAAGTGTACATTGAGAGGGACTATATTTTTTATAAAAGAGTAGTTCCTGTGTGATTATATTCAGTATAAAAGAGTACTTTGAGAGGGAGTAAAGTTTTTATAAAAGTGTAATTCCAGTGTGATTATATTCAATATAAAGAGAAACTTGAGAGGGAGTATATTTTTTATAAAAGAGTACTTCCAGTGTGATTATATTCAGAATAAAACAGTACATTGAGAGGGTCTAAATTTTATATAAAAGAGTACTTCCTGTTTGATTATATTAAAAATAAAAGAGTAGTTCCAGTGTGATTATATTCAATATAAAAGAGTACTATGAGAGGGAATATATTTTTTATAAAAGAGTACTTCCAGTGTGATTATATTCAGTATAAAAGAGTACATTGAGAGGGAGTATATTTTTTATAACAGAGTGCACTCAGTGTAGTTATATTCAATATAAAAGAGAACTTTGAGACGGTCTATGTTTTTTATAATAGAGTACGTCCTGTTTGTTTATATTAAAAATAAAATAGTAGTTCCAGTGTGATTATATTCAATATAAAAGAGTACTTTGAGAGGGAGTATATTTTTTTTAAAAGAGTATTTCCAGTGTGATTATATTCAATATAAAAGAGTACTTTGAGAGGGTCTCTATTTTTTATAAAAGAGTACTTTCTGTGTGATTATATTAAATATAAAAGAGTACTTCCAGTGTGATTATATTCAATATAAAAGAGTACTTTGAGAGGGAGTATATTTTTTATAAAAGAGTACTTCCTGTGTTATTATATTCAATATAAAAGAGTACTTTGAGAGGGAGTATATTTTTTATAAAAGAGTAGTTCCTGTGTGATTATATTCAGTATAAAAGAGTACATTGAGAGGGAGTATATTTTTTATAAAACAGTACTTCCAGAGTGATTATATTCAATATAAAAGAGTACTTTGAGAGGGTCTATATTTTTTATAAAAGAGTACTTCCTGTGTGATTATATTAAAAATAAAAGAGTAGTTCTAGTGTGATTATATTCAATATAAAAGTATACTTTGACAGGAAGTATATTTCTTATAAAAGAGTACTTCCAGTGTGATTATATTCAGTATAAAAGAGTATATTGTGAGGGAGTATATTTTTTATAATAGAGTACATCCAGTGTGGTTATATTCAATATAAAAGAGTACTTTGAGTGGGTCTATGTTTTTTATAATAGAGTACGTCCTGTGTGTTTATATTAAAAATAAAATAGTAGTCCCAGTGTGATTATGTATAATATAAAAGAGTACTTTGATAGGGAGTATATTTTTTATAAAAGAGTACTTCCACTGTGATTATATTCAATATAAAAGTGTACATTGAGAGGGATTATATATTTTATAAATGAGTACTTCCTGTGTGATTATATTCAGTATAAAAGATTAATTTGAGAGGGAGTATATTTTTTATAAAAGAGTACATTCTGTGTGATTATATTCAGTATAAAAGAGTACTTTGAGAGGGAGTATATTTTTTATAAAAGAGTAATTCCAGTGTGATTATATTCAATATAAAGAGAACTTTGAAAGGGAGTATATTTTTTATAAAAGAGTACTTCCAGTGTGATTATGTTCAGTATAAAAGAGTACATTGAGAGGGTCTAAATTTTTTATAAATGTGTACTTCCTGTGTGATTATATTAAAAATAAAATAGTAGTTCCAGTGTGATTATATTCAATATAAAAGAGTACTATGAGAGGGAATATATTTTTTATAAAAGAGTACTTCCAGTGTGATTATATTCAGTATAAAAGAGTACATTGAGAGGGAGTATATTTTTTTTAAAAGAGTACTTCCTGTGTGATTATATTCAATATAAAAGAGTACTTTGAGAGGGTCTATATTTTTTATAAAAGGGTACTTCCTGTGTGATTATATTAAAAATAAAAGAGTTGTTCCAGTGTGATTATCTTCAATATAAAAGAATCCTTTCACAGAAAGTATATTTCTTATAAAAGAGTACTTCCAGTGTGATTATATTCAGTATAAAAGAGTACTTTGAGAGGGATTATATTTTTTATAAAAGCGTGCTTCCAGTGCTATTATATTCGATATAAAAGAGTACTTTGAGAGGGTCTTTGTTTTTTATAATATAGTACGTCCTGTGTGATTATATTAAAAATAAAAGAGTAGTTCCATTGTGATTATATTCAATATAAAAGAGTACTTTGAGAGGGAGTATATTTCTTGTAAAAGATTACTTCCAGTGCGATTATATTCAGTATAAAAGAGTACATTGAGAGGGTGTATATTTTTTATAATAGAGTACATCCAGTGTGGTTATATTCAATATAAAAGGGTACCTTAAGAGGGTCTATGTTTTTTATAATAGAGTACTTCCTGGGTGATTATATTAAAAATAAAAGTGTAGTTCCAGTGTGATTATAGTCAATATAAAAGAGTTCTTTGAGAGGGCGTATATTTTTTATAAAAGAGTACATCCAGTGTGATTATATTCAATATAAAAGAGTACATTGTGAGGGAGTATATTTTTTATAAAAGAGTACTTCCTGTGTGATTATATTCAGCATAAAGGAGTACTTTGAGAGTGAATATATTTTTTAAAAAAGAGTACTTCCTGTGTGATTATATTCAGTATAAAAGAGTACATTTAGAGGGAGTATATTTTTTATAAAAGGGTACTTCCAGTGTGATTATATTCAGCATAAAGGAGTACTTTGGAGGGAATATATTTTTTATAAAAGAGTACTTCCAGTGTGATTATTTTCAGTATAAAAGAGTACTTTGAGAGGGAATATATTTTTTATAAAACAGTACTTCCTGTGTTATTATATTCAATATTAAAGAGTACTTTGAGAGGGAGTATATTTTTTATAAAAGAGTACTTCCAGTGTGATTATATTCAATATAAAAGAGTACTTTGAGAGGGTCTATATTTTTTATAAAAGAGTACTTCCTGTGTGATTATATTAAAAATAAAAGAGTAGTTCTAGTGTGATTATATTCAATATAAAAGTATACTTTGACAGGAAGTATATTTCTTATAAAAGAGTACTTCCAGTGTGATTATATTCAGTATAAAAGAGTACATTGAGAGGGAGTATATTTTTTAAAATAGAGTACATCCAGTGTGGTTATATTCAATATAAAAGAGTACTTTGAGTGGGTCTATGTTTTTTATAATAGAGTACGTCCTGTGTGTTTATATTAAAAATAAAATAGTAGTCCCAGTGTGATTATATACAATATAAAAGAGTACTTTGATAGGGAGTATATTTTTTATAAAAGAGTACTTCCACTGTGATTATATTCAATATAAAAGTGTACATTGAGAGGGACTATGTTTTTTATAAAAGAGTAGTTCCTGTGTGATTATATTCAGTATAAAAGACTACTTTGAGAGGGAGTAAATTTTTTATAAAAGTGTAATTCCAGTGTGATTATATTCAATATAAAGAGAAACTTGAGAGGGAGTATATTTTTTATAAAAGAGTACTTCCAGTGTGATTATATTCAGAATAAAACAGTACATTGAGAGGGTCTAAATTTTATATAAAAGAGTACTTCCTGTTTGATTATATTAAAAATAAAAGAGTAGTTCCAGTGTGACTATATTCAATATAAAAGAGTACTATGAGAGGGAATATATTTTTTATAAAAGAGTACTTCCAGTGTGATTATATTCAGTATAAAAGAGTACATTGAGAGGGAGTATATTTTTTATAACAGAGTGCACTCAGTGTAGTTATATTCAATATAAAAGAGAACTTTGAGACGGTCTATGTTTTTTATAATAGAGTACGTCCTGTTTGTTTATATTAAAAATAAAATAGTAGTTCCAGTGTGATTATATTCAATATAAAAGAGTACTTTGAGAGGGAGTATATTTTTTTTAAAAGAGTATTTCCAGTGTGATTATATTCAATATAAAAGAGTACTTTGAGAGGGTCTCTATTTTTTATAAAAGAGTACTTTCTGTGTGATTATATTAAATATAAAAGAGTACTTCCAGTGTGATTATATTCAATATAAAAGAGTACTTTGAGAGGGAGTATATTTTTTATAAAAGAGTACTTCCTGTGTTATTATATTCAATATAAAAGAGTACTTTGAGAGGGAGTATATTTTTTATAAAAGAGTAGTTCCTGTGTGATTATATTCAGTATAAAAGAGTACATTGAGAGGGAGTATATTTTTCATAAAACAGTACTTCCAGAGTGATTATATTCAATATAAAAGAGTACTTTGAGAGGGTCTATATTTTTTATAAAAGAGTACTTCCTGTGTGATTATATTAAAAATAAAAGAGTAGTTCTAGTGTGATTATATTCATTATAAAAGTATACTTTGACAGGAAGTATATTTCTTATAAATGAGTACTTCCAGTGTGATTATATTCAGTATAAAGGAGTATATTGTGAGGGAGTATATTTTTTATAATAGAGTACATCCAGTGTGGTTATATTCAATATAAAAGAGTACTTTGAGTGGGTCTATGTTTTTTATAATAGAGTACGTCCTGTGTGTTTATATTAAAAATAAAATAGTAGTCCCAGTGTGATTATGTATAATATAAAAGAGTACTTTGATAGGGAGTATATTTTTTATAAAATAGTACTTCCAGTGTGATTATATTCAATATAAAAGTGTACATTGAGAGGGATTATATTTTTTATAAATGAGTACTTCCTGTGTGATTATATTCAGTATAAAAGAGTAATTTGAGAGGGAGTATATTTTTTATAAAAGAGTACATTCTGTGTGATTATATTCAGTATAAAAGAGTACTTTGAGAGGGAGTATATTTTTTATAAAAGAGTAATTCCAGTGTGATTATATTCAATATAAAGAGAACTTTGAAAGGGAGTATATTTTTTATAAAAGAGTACTTCCAGTGTGATTATGTTCAGTATAAAAGAGTACATTGAGAGGGTCTAAATTTTTTATAAATGTGTACTTCCTGTGTGATTATATTAAAAATAAAATAGTAGTTCCAGTGTGATTATATTCAATATAAAAGAGTACTATGAGAGGGAATATATTTTTTATAAAAGAGTACTTCCAGTGTGATTATATTCAGTATAAAAGAGTACATTGAGAGGGAGTATATTTTTTTTAAAAGAGTACTTCCAGTGTGATTATATTCAATATAAAAGAGTACTTTGAGAGGGTCTATATTTTTTATAAAAGGGTACTTCCTGTGTGATTATATTAAAAATAAAAGAGTTGTTCCAGTGTGATTATCTTCAATATAAAAGAATCCTTTCACAGAAAGTATATTTCTTATAAAAGAGTACTTCCAGTGTGATTATATTCAGTATAAAAGAGTACTTTGAGAGGGATTATATTTTTTATAAAAGCGTGCTTCCAGTGCTATTATATTCGATATAAAAGAGTACTTTGAGAGGGTCTTTGTTTTTTATAATATAGTACGTCCTGTGTGATTATATTAAAAATAAAAGAGTAGTTCCATTGTGATTATATTCAATATAAAAGAGTACTTTGAGAGGGAGTATATTTCTTGTAAAAGATTACTTCCAGTGCGATTATATTCAGTATAAAAGAGTACATTGAGAGGGTGTATATTTTTTATAATAGAGTACATCCAGTGTGGTTATATTCAATATAAAAGGGTACCTTAAGAGGGTCTATGTTTTTTATAATAGAGTACTTCCTGGGTGATTATATTAAAAATAAAAGTGTAGTTCCAGTGTGATTATAGTCAATATAAAAGAGTTCTTTGAGAGGGAGTATATTTTTTATAAAAGAGTACATCCGGTGTGATTATATTCAATATAAAAGAGTACATTGTGAGGGAGTATATTTTTTATAAAAGAGTACTTCCTGTGTGATTATATTCAGCATAAAGGAGTACTTTGAGAGGGAATATATTTTTTAAAAAAGAGTACTTCCTGTGTGATTATATTCAGTATAAAAGAGTACATTTAGAGGGAGTATATTTTTTATAAAAGGGTACTTCCAGTTTGATTATATTCAGCATAAAGGAGTACTTTGGAGGGAATATATTTTTTATAAAAGAGTACTTCCAGTGTGATTATTTTCAGTATAAAATAGTACTTTGAGAGGGAATATATTTTTTATAAAAGAGTACTTCCTGTGTTATTATATTCAATATTAAAGAGTACTTTGAGAGGGAGTATATTTTTTATAAAAGAGTACTTCCAGTGTGATTATATTCAATATAAAAGAGTACTTTGAGAGGGTCTATATTTTTTATAAAAGAGTACTTCCTGTGTGATTATATTAAAAATAAAAGAGTAGTTCTAGTGTGATTATATTCAATATATAAGTATACTTTGACAGGAAGTATATTTCTTATAAAAGAGTACTTCCAGTGTGATTATATTCAGTATAAAAGAGTACATTGAGAGGGAGTATATTTTTTAAAATAGAGTACATCCAGTGTGGTTATATTCAATATAAAAGAGTACTTTGAGTGGGTCTATGTTTTTTATAATAGAGTACGTCCTGTGTGTTTATATTAAAAATAGAATAGTAGTCCCAGTGTGATTATATACAATATAAAACAGTACTTTGATAGGGAGTATATTTTTTATAAAAGAGTACTTCCACTGTGATTATATTCAATATAAAAGTGTACATTGAGAGGGACTATATTTTTTATAAAAGAGTAGTTCCTGTGTGATTATATTCAGTATAAAAGAGTACTTTGAGAGGGAGTAAATTTTTTATAAAAGTGTAATTCCAGTGTGATTATATTCAATATAAAGAGAAACTTGAGAGGGAGTATATTTTTTATAAAAGAGTACTTCCAGTGTGATTATATTCAGAATAAAACAGTACATTGAGAGGGTCTAAATTTTATATAAAAGAGTACTTCCTGTTTGATTATATTAAAAATAAAAGAGTAGTTCCAGTGTGATTATATTCAATATAAAAGAGTACTATGAGAGGGAATATATTTTTTATAAAAGAGTACTTCCAGTGTGATTATATTCAGTATAAAAGTGTACATTGAGAGGGAGTATATTTTTTATAACAGAGTGCACTCAGTGTAGTTATATTCAATATAAAAGAGAACTTTGAAACGGTCTATGTTTTTTATAATAGAGTACGTCCTGTTTGTTTATATTAAAAATAAAATAGTAGTTCCAGTGTGATTATATTTAATATAAAAGAGTACTTTGAGAGGGAGTATATTTTTTTTAAAAGAGTATTTCCAGTGTGATTATATTCAATATAAAAGAGTACTTTGAGAGGGTCTCTATTTTTTATAAAAGAGTAGTTTCTGTGTGATTATATTAAATATAAAAGAGTACTTCCAGTGTGATTATATTCAATATAAAAGAGTACTTTGAGAGGGAGTATATTTTTTATAAAAAAGTACTTCCAGTGTGATTATATTCAGTATAAAAGAGTACTTTCAGAGTGTCTATATTTTTTATAAAAGAGCACTTCCTGTGTGATTATATTAAAAAAAAAAGAGTAGTTCCACTGTGATTGTATTCAATATAAAAGAGTAGTTTGAGAGATAGTATATTTTTTATAAAAGAGTACTTCCAGTGTGATTATGTTCAATATAAAAGAGTACTTTGAGAGGGAGTATATTTTTTATAAAAGAGTACTTCCAGTGTGATTATATTCAATATAAAAGAGTTCATTGAGAGGGAGTTTTTTTATTCTAGTAGGGTACATCCAGTGTGGTTATATACAGTATAAAAGAGTACTTTAAGAGGGTCTATGTTTTTTATAATAGAGTACTTCCTGGGTTATTATATTAAAAATAAAAGAGTAGTTCCAGTGTGATTATATTCAATATAAAAGAGAACTTTGAGAGCGAGTATATTTTTTATAAAAAAGTACTTCCAGTGTGATTATGTTCAATATAAAAGCGTACTTTGAGAGGGTCTATATTTTTTATAAAAGAGTATTTCCTGTGTGATTATATTAAAAATAAAAAGTAGTTCCAGTGTGATTATATTCAATATAAAAGAATACTTTCAGAGGAAGTATATTTCTTATAAAAGAGTAATTTCAGTGAGATTATATTCAGTATGAAAGAGTACTTTGAGAGGGAGTATATTTTTAATAAAAGAGTACTTCCGGTGTGATTATATTCAATATGAAAGAGTACATTGTGAGGGAGTATATTTTTTATAAAAGAGTAATTCCTGTGTGATTATATTCAGTATAAAGGAGTACTTTGAGAGAGAGTATATTTTTTTAAAAGAGTACTTCCTGTGTGATTATATTCAGTATAAATGAGTACATTGAGAGGGAGTATATTTTTTATAAAATGGTACTTCCAGTGTGATTATATTCAATATAAAATAGTACATTTAGAGGGAGAATATTTTTTATAAAAGAGTAATTCCAGTGTGATTATTTTCAGTATAAAAGAGTACTTTGAGAGGAAGTATATTTTTTATAAAAGAGTACTTCCTGTGTTTTTATATTCAATATAAAAGAGTACTTTCAGAGGGAGTATATTTTTTATAAAAGAGTAGTTCCAGTGTGATTATATTCAATATAAAAGAGTACTTTGAGAGGGTCTATATTTGTTATAAAAGAGTACTTCCTCTGTGATTATATTAAAAATAAAAGAGTAGTTCTAGTGTGATTATATTCAATATAAAAGTATACTTTGAAAGGAAGTATATTTCTTATAAAAGAGTACTTCCAGTGTGATTATATTCAGTATAAAAGAGTACATTGTGAGGGAGTATATTTTTTATAATAGAGTACATCCAGTGTGGTTATATTCAATATAAAAGAGTACTTTGAGTGGGTCTATGTTTTTTATAATAGAGTACATCCTGTGTGTTTATATTAAAAATAAAATAGTACTCCCAGTGTGATTATATACAATATAAAAGAGTACTTTGATAGGGAGTATATTTTTTATAAAATAGTACTTCCCATGTGATTATATTCAATATAAAAGTGTACATTGAAAGGGATTATATTTTTTATAAAAGAGTACTTCCTGTGTGATTATATGCAGTATAAAAGAGTAATTTGAGAGGGAGTATATTTTTTATAAAAGAGTACTTTCTGTGTGATTATATTCAGTATAAAAGAGTACATTGAGAGGGAGTATATTTTTTATAAAAGAGTAATTCCAGTGTGATTATATTCAATATAAAGAGAACCTTGAAAGGGAGTATATTTTTTATAAAAGAGTACTTCCAGTGTGATTATATTAAAAATAAAAGAGTAGTTCCAGTGTGATTATATCCAATATAAAAGAGTACTATGTGAGGGAATATATTTTTTATAAAAGAGTACTTCCTGTGTGATTATATTAAAAATAAAAGAGTAGATCCAGTGTGATTATATTCAATATAAAAGAATACATTCACCGGAAGTATATTTCTTATAAAAGAGTACTTCCAGTGTGATTATATTCAGTATAAAAGAGTACATTGAGAGGGTGTATATTTGTTATAATAGAGTACATCCAGTGTGGTTATATTCAATATAAAAGGGTACTTTAAGAGGTTCTATGTTTTTTATAATAGAGTACTTCCTGGGTGATTATATTAAAAATAAAGAGTAGTTCCAGTGTCATTATATTCAATATAAAAGAGTACTTTGAGAGGGAGAATATTTTTAATAAAGGAGTACTTCCGGTGTGATTATATTCAATATAAAAGAGTACATTGTGAGGGAGTATATTTTTTATAAAAGAGTACTTCCTGTGTGATTATATTCAGTATAAAGAGTACTTTGAGAGGGAGTATATTTTTTATAAAAGAGTATTTCCTGTGTGATTATATTCAATATAATAGAGTAGATTTAGAGGGAGTATATTTTTTATAAAAGGGTAATTCCAGTGTGATTATATTCAGTATAAAAGAGTATATTGAGAGGGAGTATATTTTTTATAAAAGAGTAATTCCAGTGTGATTATTTTCAGTATAAAAGATTACTTTGACAGGGAGTATATTTTTTATAAAAGACTACTTCCAGTGTGATTTTTTTCAGTATAAAAGAGTACTTTGAGAGGGAGTATATTTTTTATAAAAGACGACTTCCAGTGTGATTATATTCAATATAAAAGAGTACTTTGAGAGGGAGTATATTTTTTATAAAAGAGTACTTCCTGTGTGATTATATTAAAAATAAAAGAGTCATCCTAGTGTGATTATATTCAATATAAAAGTATACTTTGACAGGAAGTATACTTCTTATAAAAGAGTACTTCCAGTGTGATTATATTCAGTATAAAAGAGTACATTGAGAGGGAGTATATTTTTTGTAATAGAGTACATCCAGTGTGGTTATATTCAATATAAAAGTGTACTTTGAGTGGGTCTATGTTTTTTATAATAGAGTACGTCCTGTGTGTTTATATTAAAAATAAAACAGTAGTCCCAGTGTGATTATATACAATATAAAAGAGTACTTTGATAGGGAGTATATTTTTTATAAAAGAGTACTTCCAGTGTGATTATATTCATTATAAAAGAGTACATTGAGAGGGTCTATATTTTTTATAAATGAGTACTTCCTCTGTGATTATATTCAGTAAAAAAGAGTACATTGAGAGGGAGTATATTATTTATAAAAGAGTAATTCCAGTGTGATTATATTCAGTATAAAAGAGTACTTTGTGTGGGAGTATATTTTTTATAAAAGAGTACTTCCTGTGTGATTATATTCAGTATATAAGAGTACGTTGAGAGGGAGCATATTTTTTTTAAAATAGTACTTCCAGTGTGATTATATTAAAAATAAATGAGTAGTTCCAGTGTGATTATATTCAATATAAAAGAGTACTTTGAGAGGGAGTATATTTTTTAAAAAAGAGTACTTCCAGTGTGATTTTATTCAATATAAAAGAGTACTTTGAGAGGGAGTATATTTTTTATAAAAGAGTGCTTCCAGTGTGATTATATTCAATATAAAAAGTAGTTTGAGAGGGAGAATATTTTTTATTAAAGAGTACTTTCAGTGTGATTATATTCAGTATAAAATAGCAATTTGAGAGGGAGTATATTTTTTATTAAAGAGTAATTCCACTGTGATTATATTCAATATAAAAGAGTACCTTCAGAGGGTCTATATTTTTTTATAAAAGAGTACTTCCTGTGTGACTATATTAAAAATAAAACCGTACTTCCAGTGTGATTATATTCAATATAAAAAGTACTTTGAGAGGGAGTATATTTTTTATAAAAGAATACTTCCAGTGTGATTACATTCAATATAAAAGAGTATTTTGAGAGGGAGTATATTTTTAATAAAAGAGTAATTCCAGTGTGATTATATTCAGTATAAAAGAGTAATTTGACAGGGAGTATATTTTTCATAAAAGAGTACTTCCAGTGTGATTATATTCAATATAAAAGAGTACCTTGAGAGGGTCTATATTTTTTATAAAAGAGTACTTCCTGTGTGACTATATTAAAAATAAAACCGTAGTTCCAGTGTGATTATATTCAATATAAAAGAGTAGTTTGAGAGGGAGTATATTTTTTATAAAAGAGTACTTCCAGTGTGATTATATTCAGTATAAAATAGCAATTTGAGAGGCAGTATGTTTTTTATAAAAGAGTACTTCCAGTCTGATTATATTCAATATAAAAGAGTACTTTGAGAGGGAGCATATTTTTTATAAAAGAGTACTTCCTGTGTGATTATATTCAATATAAAAGAGTAGTTTGAGAGGGAGTATATTTTTTATAAAAGAGTACTTCCAGTGTGATTATATTCAGTATAAAATACCAATTTGAGAGGGAGTGTATTTTTTATAAAAGAGTACTTCCAGTGTGATTATATTCAGTATAAAAGAGTAATTTGAGAGGGAGTATATTTTTTCTAAAAGAGTACTTCCAGTGTGATTATACTCAATATAAAAGAGTACATCGAGAGGGTCTATATTTTTTATAAAAGAGTACTTCCTGTGTGACTATATTAAAAATAAAACCGTAGTTCCAGTGTGATTATATTCAATATAAAAGAGTACTTTGAGAGGGAGTATATTTTTTATAAAAGAGTACTTCCAGTATGATTATATTCAATATAAAAGAGTAGTTTGAGAGGGAGTATATTTTTTATAAAAGAGTACGTCCAGTGTGATTATATTCAGCATAAAAGAGCAATTTGAGAGGGAGTATATTTTTTATAAAAGAGAACTTCAAGTGTGATTATATTCAATATAAAAGAGTACCTTGAGAGGGTCTATATTTTTTATAAAAGAGTACTTCCTGTGTGACTATATTAAAAATATAACCGTAGTTCCAGTGTGATTATATTCAATATAAAAGAGTAGTTTGAGAGGGACTATATTTTTTATAAAAGCGTAATTCCAGTGTGATTACATTCAGTATAAAATAGCAATTTGAGAGGGAGTATATTTTTTATAAAAGAGTACTTCCAGTCTGATTATATTCAATATAAAAGAGTACTTTGAGAGGGAGTATATTTTTTATAGAACAGTACTTCCTGTGTGATTATATTCTGTATAAACGAGGACTTTGAGAGGGAGTATATTTTTCATAAAAGAGTACTTCCTGTGTGATTATATTAAAAATAAAAGAATAGGTCCAGTGTGATTATATTCAATATAAAAGAGTACTTTGAGAGGGAGTATATTTTTTATAAAAGAGTACTTCCAGTGTGATCATATTCAGTATAAAACAGTACTTTTAGAGGGAGTATATTTTTTAGAAAAGAGTAGTTGCAGTGTGATTATATTCAATAAAAAAGAGTATTTGAGACGGAGTATACTTTTTATAGAAGAGTACTTTCTGTGTTATTATATTCAGTATAAAAGAGTACTTTGAGAGGGTGCATATTTTTTATAAAAGAGTACTTCCTGTGTGATTATATTCAGTATAAAAGAGTACTTACAGAGAGAGCATATTTTTTATAAAAGAATATTTCCAGTGTGATTATATTCAATATAAAAGAGTAGTTTGAGAGGGAGTATATTTTTTATAAAAGAGCACTTCCAGTGTGATTATATTCAGTATAAAATAGCAATGTGGGAGGGAGTATATTTTTTATAAAAGAGTATTTCCAGTGTGATTATATTCAGTATAAAAGAGTAATTTGAGAGGGAGTATATTTTTTCTAAAAGAGTACTTCCAGTGTGATTATATTCAATATAAAAGAGTACATTGAGAGGGTCTATATTTTTTATAAAAGAGTACTTCCTGTGTGACTATATTAAAAATAAAACCGTAGTTCCAGTGTGATTATATTCAATATAAAAGAGTACTTTGAGAGGGAGTATATTTTTTATACAAGAGTACTTCCAGTGTGATTATATTCAATATAAAAGAGTAGTTTGAGAGGGCGTATATTTTTTATAAAAGAGTACTTCCAGTGTGATTATATTCAATATAAAAGAGTACCTTGAGAGGGTCTGTATTTTTTATAAAAGAGTACTTCCTGTGTGACTCTATAAAAAATAAAACCGTAGTTCCGGTGTGGTTATGTTCAATATAAAAGAGTACTTTGAGAGGGAGTATATTTTTATTAAAAGAGTACTTCCAGTCTGATTATATTCAATATAAAGAGTACATTGAGAGGGAGTATATTTTTTATAAAAGTGTATTTCCTGTGTGATTATATTCAGTATGAAATAGTACTTTGAGAGCGAGTATATTTTTTATAAAAGAGTGCTTCCTCTGTGATTATATTCAGTATAAAAGAGTACTTAGAGATGGAGTATATTTTTTATAAAAGAGTACTTCCGGTGTGATTATATTCAGTATAAAAGAGTACTTTGAGAGGGAGTATATTTTTTATAAAAGAGGACTTCCAGTGTGATTATATTCAGTATAAAAGGGTACTTTGAGAGGGAGTATATTATTTATAAAAGAGTACTTCCAGTGTGATTATATTCAATATAAAAGAGTAGTTTGAGAGGGAGTATATTTTTTATAAAAGAGTACTTCCAGTGTGATTATATTCACTATAAAAGAGTAATTTGAGAGGGTCTATATTTTTTATAAAAGAGTACTTCCTGTGTGATTTTATTAAAAATAAAAGAGTAGTTCCAGTGTGATTATATTCAATATAAAAGAGTACTTGGAGAGAGAGTACATTTTTTATAAAAGAGTACATCCAGTGTGATTATATTCAATATAAAAGAGCACATTGAGAGTGCGTATATTTTACATTAAAGAGTACTTCCTGTGTGATTATATTCAGTATAAAAGAGTACTTTGAGAGAGAGTGTATTTTTTATAAAAGAGTACTTCCGGTGTGATTATATTCAGTATAAAAGAGTACTTCGAGAGGGACTATATTTTTTATAAAAGAGTACTTCCAGTGTGATTATATTCAATATAAAAGAGTAGTTTGAGAGGGAGTATATTTTTTATAAAAGAGGACTTCCAGTGTGATTATATTCAGTATAAAATAGCAATTTGAGAGGGAGTATATTTTTTATAAAAGAGTACTTCCAGTGTGATTATATTCAGTATAAAAGAGTAATTTGAGAGGGAGTATATTTTTTCTAAAAGATTACTTCCAGTGTGATTATATTCAATATAAAAGAGTACATTGAGAGGGTCTATACTTTTTATAAAAGAGTACTTCCTGTGTGACTATATTAAAAATAAAACCGTAGTTCCAGTGTGATTATATTCAATATAAAACAGTACTTTGAGAGGGAGTATATTTTTTATAAAAGAGTACTTCCAGTGTGATTATATTCAGTATAAAATAGCAATTTGAGAGGGAGTATATTTTTATAAAAGAGTACTTCCAGTGTGATTATATTCAATATAAAACAGTACCTTGAGAGGGTCTATATATTTTATAAAAGAGTACTTCCTGTGTGACTATATTAAAAATAAAACCGTACTTCCAGTGTGGTTATATTCAATATAAAAGAGTACTTTGAGAGGGAGTATATTTATTATAAAAGAGTACTTCCAGTCTAATTATATTCAATATAAAAGAGTACATTGAGAGGGAGTATATTTTTTATGAAAGAGTATTTCCTGTGTGATTATATTCAGTATAAAATAGTATTTTGAGAGTGAGTATATTTTTTATAAAAGAGTACTTCCTGTGAGATTATATTCAGTATAAAAGAGTACTTAGAGAGAGAGTATATTTTTTATAAAAGAATACTTCCGGTGTGATTATATTCAGTATAAAAGGGTACTTTGAGAGGGAGTATATTTTTTATACAAGAGTACTTCCACTGTGATTATATTCAATATAAAAGAGTAGTTTGAGAGGGAGTATATTTTTTATAAAAGAGTATTTCCATTGTGATTATATTCAATATAAAAGAGTACTTTGAGAGGGTCTATATTTTTTATTAAAGAGTACTTCCTGTGTGATTATATTAAAAATAAAACAGTAGGTCCAGTGTGATTATATTCAATATAAAAGAGTACTTTGAGTGGGAGTATATTTTTTATAAAAGAGTACTTCCAGTGTGATTATATTCACTATAAAAGAGTAATTTGAGAGCGTCTATATTTTTTATAAAAGAGTACTTCCTGTGTGATTTTATTAAAAATAAAAGAGTAGTTCCAGTGTGATTATATTCAGTATAAAAGAGTACTTGGAGAGGGAGTATATTTTTTATAAAAGAGTACTTCCAGTGTGATTATATTCAATATAAAAGAGTACATTGAGAGGGAGTATATTTTTTATAAAAGAATACTTCCAGTGTGATTATATTCAATACAACAGAGTACTTTGAGACGGAGTATATTTTTTATAAAAGAGTACTTCGAGTGTGATTATATTCAGAATAAAAGAGTACTTTGAGAGGGAGTATATTTTTTATAAATGAGTACTTCCTGTGTGATTATATTCAGTCTAATAGAGTACTTTGAGAGGATGTATATTTTTTATAAAAGAGTACATCTAGTGTGATTATATTCAATATAAAAGAGTACTTTGAGAGGGAGTATATTTTTTATAAAAGAGTACTTCCAGTGTGATTATATTCCATATAAAAGAGTACATTGAAAGGGTCTATATTTTTTATAAAAGAGTACTTCCTGTGTGATTATATTAAAAATAAAAGAGTACTTCCAGTGTGATTATTTTCAATATAGAAGAGTAATTTTAGAGGGAGTATATTTTTTAAAAAAGAGTTCATCCAGTGTGATCTAATTCAGTATAAAAGAGTACCTTGAGAGGGTCTATATTTTTTATAAAAGAGTAATTCCTGTCTGACTATGTTAAAAATAAATCCGTAATTCCAGTGTGATTATATTCAATATAAAAGAGTACTTTGAGAGGGAGTACATTTTTTATAAATGAGTACTTCCAGTGTGATTATATTCAATACAAAAGAGTACATTGAGAGGTAGTATATTTTTTATAAAAGAGTATTTCCTCTGTGATTATATTCAGTGTAATAGAGTACTTTGAGAGGGAGTATATTTTTTATAAAAGAGTACTTCCTGTGTGATTATATTCAGTGTAAAAGAGTACTTAGAGAGAGAGTATATTTTTTATAAAAGAGTACTTCCAATGTGATTATATTCAGTATAAAAGAGTACTTTGAGAGGGAGTATATTTTTTATAAAAGAGTACTTCCAGTCCGATTATGTTCAATATAAAAGAGTAGTTTGAGAGGGACTATATTTTTTATAAAAGAGTACTTCCAGTGCGATTGTATTCAATATTAAAGAGTACTTTGAGAGGGTCTATATTTTTTATAATAGAGTACTTCCTGTGTGATTATATTAAAAATAAAAGAGTAGGTCCAGTGTGTTTATATTCAATATAAAAGAGTACTTTGAGAAGGAGTATATTTTTTATAAAAGAGTACTTCCAGTGTGATTATATTCAGTATAAAAGAGTAATTTGAGAGGGTCTATATTTTTTATAAAAGAGTACTTCCTGTGTGATTTTATTAAAAATAAAAGAGTAGTGCCAGTGTGATTATATTCAATATAAAAGAGTATTTTGAGAAGGAGTATATTTTTTATAAAAGTGTACTTACAGTGTGATTATATTCAATATAAAAGAGTATATTGAGAGGGAGTATATTTTTTATAAAAGAGTACTTCCTGTGTGATTATATTCAGTATAAAAGAGTACTTTGAGAGGGAGTATATTTTTTATAAAAGAGTACTTCCAGTGTGATTGCATTCAGTATAAAAGAGTAGTTTGAGAGGGAGTATATTTTTTAAAAAAGAGTACTTCCAGTGTGATTATATTCAGTATAAAATAGCAATTTGAGAGGGAGTATATTTTTTATAAAAAAGTACTTCCAATGTGATTATATTCAATATAAAAGAGTACCTTGAGAGGGTCTATATTTTTTATAAAAGAGTACTTCCTGTGTGACTATATTAAAAATATAACCGTAGTTCCAGTATGATTATATTCAATATAAAAGAGCAGTTTGAGAGGGACCATATTTTTTATAAAGGAGTACTTCCAGTGTGATTATATTCAGGATAAAATAGCAATTTTAGAGGGAGTATATTTTTTATAAAAGAGTACTTCCAGTCTGATTATATTCAATGTAAAAGAGTACTTTGAGAGGGAGTATATTTTTTATAAAACAGTACTTCCTGTGTGATTATATTCAGTATAAACGAGTAATTTGAGAGGGAGTATATTTTTCATAAAACAATACTGCCTGTGTGATTATATTAAAAATAAAAGAGTAGGTCCAGTGTGATTATATTCAATATAAAAGAGTACTTTGAGAGGGAGTATATTTTTTATAAAAGAGTAGTTGCAGTTTGATTATATTCAATAAAAAAGAGTACTTTGAGACGGAGTATATTTTTTATAAAAGAGTACTTCCTGTGTGATTATATTCAGTATAAAAGAATACTTTGAGAGGGAGCATATTTTTTATAAAAGAGTACTTCCTGTGTGATTATATTCAGTATAAAAGAGTACTTAGAGAGAGAGCATATTTTTTACAAAAGAGTACTTCCAGTGTGATTATATTCAGTATAAAAGAGTACTTTGAGAGGGAGTATATTTTTTATAAAAGAGTACTTCCAGTGTGATCATATTCAATATAAAAGAGTAGTTTGAGAGGGAGTATATTTTTTATAAAAGAGTACTTCCAGTCAGATTATATTCAATATAAAAGAGTACTTTGAGAGGGTCTACATTTATAATAAAAGAGAACTTCCTGTGTGACTATATTAAAAATAAAAGAGTAGGTCGAGTGTGATTATATTCAATATAAAAGAGTACTTTGAGTGGGAGTATATTTTTTATAAAAGAGTACTTCCAGTGTGATTATATTCACTATAAAAGAGTAATTTGAGAGCGTCTATATTTTTTATAAAAGAGTACTTCCTGTGTGATTTTATTAAAAATAAAAGAGTAGTTCCAGTGTGATTATATTCAATATAAAAGAGTACTTGGAGAGAGAGTATATTTTTTATAAAAGAGTACTTCCTGTTTGATTATTTTCAGTATAAAAGAGTACTTAGAGAGTATATTTTTTATAAAAGAGTACTTCCAGTTTGATTATATTCAGTATAAAAGAGTACTTAGAGAGTATATTTTTATAAAAGAGTACTTCCAATTTGATTATATTCAGTATAAAAGAGTACTTTGAGAGGGAGTATATTTTTTATAGAAGAGTACTTCCAGTGTGATTATATTCAATATAAAAGAGTAGTTTGAGAGGGAGTATATTTTTTATAAAAGAGTACTTCCTGTGTGATTATATTCAGTATAAAAGAGTACTTACAGAGAGAGCATATTTTTTATAAAAGAATATTTCCAGTGTGATTACATTCAATATAAAAGAGTAGTTTGAGAGGGAGTATATTTTTTATAAAAGAGCACTTCCAGTGTGATTATATTCAGTATAAAATAGCAATGTGGGAGGGAGTATATTTTTTATAAAAGAGTATTTCCAGTGTGATTATATTCAGTATAAAAGAGTAATTTGAGAGGGAGTATATTTTTTCTAAAAGAGTACTTCCAGTGTGATTATATTCAATATAAAAGAGTACATTGAGAGGGTCTATATTGTTTATAAAAGAGTACTTCCTGTGTGACTATATTAAAAATAAAACCGTAGTTCCAGGGTGATTATATTCAATATAAAAGAGTACTTTGAGAGGGAGTATATTTTTTATACAAGAGTACTTCCAGTGTGATTATATTCAATATAAAAGAGTAGTTTGAGAGGGCGTATATTTTTTATAAAAGAGTACTTCCAGTGTGATTATATTCAATATAAAAGAGTACCTTGAGAGGGTCTATATTTTTTATAAAAGAGTACTTCCTGTGTGACTCTATTAAAAATAAAACCGTAGTTCCGGTGTGGTTATGTTCAATATAAAAGAGTACTTTGAGAGGGAGTATATTTTTTATAAAAGAGTACTTCCAGTCTGATTATATTCAATATAAAGAGTACATTGAGAGGGAGTATATTTTTTATAAAAGTGTATTTCCTGTGTGATTATATTCAGTATGAAATAGTACTTTGAGAGTGAGTATATTTTTTATAAAAGAGTGCTTCCTCTGTGATTATATTCAGTATAAAAGAGTACTTAGAGATAGAGTATATTTTTTATAAAAGAGTACTTCCGGTGTGACTATATTCAGTATAAAAGAGTACTTTGAGAGGGAGTAGATTTTTTATAAAAGAGTACTTCCAGTGTGATTATATTCAGTATAAAAGGGTACTTTGAGAGGGAGTATATTATTTATAAAAGAGTACTTCCAGTGTGATTATATTCAATATAAAAGAGTAGTTTGAGAGGGAGTATATTTTTTATAAAAGAGTACTTCCAGTGTGATTATATTCACTATAAAAGAGTAATTTGAGAGGGTCTATATTTTTTATAAAAGGGTACTTCCTGTGTGATTTTATTAAAAATAAAAGAGTAGTTCCAGTGTGATTATATTCAATATAAAAGAGTACTTGGAGAGAGAGTACATTTTTTATAAATGAGTACATCCAGTGTGATTATATTCAATATAAAAGAGCACATTGAGAGTGCGTATATTTTACATTAAAGAGTACTTCCTGTGTGATTATATTCAGTATAAAAGAGTACTTTGAGAGAGAGTGTATTTTTTATAAAAGAGTACTTCCGGTGTGATTATATTCAGTATAAAAGAGTACTTCGAGCGGGACTATATTTTTTATAAAAGAGTACTTCCAGTGTGATTATATTCAATATAAAAGAGTAGTTTGAGAGGGAGTATATTTTTTATAAAAGAGGACTTCCAGTGTGATTATATTCAGTATAAAATAGCAATTTGAGAGGGAGTATATTTTTTATAAAAGAGTACTTCCAGTGTGATTATATTCAGTATAAAAGAGTAATTTGAGAGGGAGTATATTTTTTCTAAAAGATTACTTCCAGTGTGATTATATTCAATATAAAAGAGTACATTGAGAGGGTCTATATTTTTTATAAAAGAGTACTTCCTGTATGACTATATTAAAAATAAAACCGTAGTTCCAGTGTGATTATATTCAATATAAAACAGTACTTTGAGAGGGAGTATATTTTTTATAACAGAGTACTTCCAGTGTGATTATATTCAGTATAAAATAGCAATTTGAGAGGGAGTATATTTTTATAAAAGAGTACTTCCAGTGTGATTATATTCAATATAAAAGAGTACATTGAGAGGGTCTATATTTTTTATAAAAGAGTACTTCCTGTGTGACTATATTAAAAATAAAACCGTACTTCCAGTGTGGTTATATTCAATATAAAAGAGTACTTTGAGAGGGAGTATATTTATTATAAAAGAGTACTTCCAGTCTAATTATATTCAATATAAAAGAGTACATTGAGAGGGAGTATATTTTTTATAAAAGAGTATTTCCTGTGTGATTATATTCAGTATAAAATAGTATTTTGTGAGTGAGTATATTTTTTATAAAAGAGTACTTCCTGTGAGATTATATTCAGTATAAAAGAGTACTTAGAGAGAGAGTATATTTTTTATAAAAGAATACTTCCGGTGTGATTATATTCAGTATAAAAGGGTACTTTGAGAGGGAGTATATTTTTTATAAAAGAGTAGTTCCAGTGTGATTATATTCAATATAAAAGAGTAGTTTGAGAGGGAGTATATTTTTTATAAAAGAGTATTTCCATTGTGACTCTATTCAATATAAAAGAGTACTTTGAGAGGGTCTATATTTTTTATTAAAGAGTACTTCCTGTGTGATTATATTAAAAATAAAACAGTACGTCCAGTGTGATTCTATTCAATATAAAAGAGTACTTTGAGAGGGAGTATATTTTTTATAAAAGACTACTTCCAGTGTGATTATATTCAGTATAAAAGAGTAATTTGAGAGGGTCTTTTTTTTTTATAAAAGAGTACTTCCTGTGTGATTTTATTAAAAATAAAAGAGTAGTTCCAGTGTGATTATATTCAATATAAAAGAGTACTTGGAGAGAGAGTATATTTTTTATAAAAGAGTACTTTCAGTGTGATTATATTCAATATAAAAGAGTACATTGAGAGGGAGTATATTTTTTATAAAAGAGTACTTCCTGTGTGATTATATTCAGTATAAAAGAGTAGTTTGAGTGGGAGTATATTTTTTATAAAAGAGTACTTCCTGTGTGATTATTTTCAGTATAAAAGAGTACATAGAGAGAGAGTATATTTTTTATAAAAGAGTACTTCCGGTGTGATTATATTCAGTATAAAAGAGTACTTTGAGAGGGAGTATATTTTTTATAAAAGAGTACTTCCAGTGTGATTATATTCAATATAAAAGAGTAGTTTGAGTGGGAGTATATTTTTTATAAAAGAGTACTTCCAGTGTGATTATATTCAGTATAAAATAGCAATTTGAGAGGGAGTGTATTTTTTATAAAAGAGTATTTCCAGTGTGATTATATTCAGTATAAAAGAGTAATTTGAGAGGGAGTATATTTTTTCTAAAAGAGTACTTCCAGTGTGATTATACTCAATATAAAAGAGTACATCGAGAGGGTCCATATTTTTTATAAAAGAGTACTTCCTGTGTCACTATATTAAAAATAAAACCGTAGTTCCAGTGTGATTATATTCAGTATAAAAGAGTACTTTGAGAGGGAGTATATTTTTTATAAAAGAGTACTTCCAGTATGATTATATTCAATATAAAAGAGTAGTTTGAGAGGGAGTATATTTTTTATAAAAGAGTACTTCCAGTGTGATTATATTCAGCATAAAAGAGCAATTTGAGAGGGAGTATATTTTTTATGAAAGAGAACTTCAAGTGTGATTATACTCAATATAAAAGAGTACCTTGAGAGGGTCTATATTTTTTATAAAAGAGTACTTCCTGTGTGACTATATTAAAAATATAACCATAGTTCCAGTGTGATTATATTCAATATAAAAGAGTAGATTGAGAGGGACTATATTTTTTATAAAAGAGTAATTCCAGTGTGATTACATTCAGTATAAAATAGCAATTTGAGAGGGAGTATATTTTTTATAAAAGAGTACTTCCAGTCTGATTATATTCAATATAAAAGAGTACTTTGAGAGGGAGTATATTTTTTATAGAACAGTACTTCCTGTGTGATTATATTCTGTATAAACGAGGATTTTGAGAGGGAGTATATTTTTCATAAAAGAGTACTTCCTCTGTGATTATATTAAAAATAAAAGAGTAGGTCCAGTGTGATTATATTCAATATAAAAGAGTACTTTGAGAGGGAGTATATTTTTTATAAAAGAGTACTTCCAGTGTGATCATATTCAGTATAAAACAGTACTTTTAGAGGGAGTATATTTTTTAGAAAAGAGTAGTTGCAGTGTGATTATATTCAATAAAAAAGAGTATTTGAGACGGAGTATATTTTTTATAGAAGAGTACTTTCTGTGTGATTATATTCAGTATAAAAGAGTACTTTGAGAGGGTACATATTTTTTATAAAAGAGTACTTCCTGTGTGATTATATTCAGTATAAAAGAGTACTTACAGAGAGAGCATATTTTTTATAAAAGAATATTTCCAGTGTGATTATATTCAATATAAAAGAGTAGTTTGAGAGGGAGTATATTTTTTATAAAAGAGTACTTCCAGTGAGATTATATTCAATATAAAAGAGTACTTTGAGAGGGTCTATATTTCTAATAAAAGAGTACTTCCTGTGTGATTATATTAAAAATAAAAGAGTAGGTCCAGTGTGATTCTATTCAATATAAAAGAGTACTTTGAGAGGGAGTATATTTTTTATAAAAGACTACTTCCAGTGTGATTATATTCACTATGAAAGAGTAATTTGAGAGGTTCTATATTTTTTATAAAAGAGTACTTCCTGTGAGATTTTATTAAAAATAAAAGAGTAGTTCCAGTGTGATTATATTCAATATGAAAGAGTACTTTGAGAGGGTCTATATTTTTTATAAAAGAGTACTTCCAGTGTGATTATATTCAATATAAAAGAGTACATTCAGAGGGAGAATATTTTATATAAATGGTACTTCCTGTGTGTTTATATTCAGTATAAAAGAGTACTTTGAGAGAGAGTATATTTTTTATAAAAGAGTACTTCCGGTGTGATTATATTCAGTATAAAAGAGAACTTTGAGAGGGAGTATATTTTTTATAAAAGGGTAATTCCAGTGTGATTATATTCAATATAAAAGAGTAGTTTGAGAGGGAGTATATTTTTTATAAAAGAGCACTTCCAGTGTGATTATATTCAGTATAAAATAGCAATGTGGGAGGGAGTATATTTTTTATAAAAGAGTATTTCCAGTGTGATTATATTCAGTATAAAATAGTATTTTGAGAGTGAGTATATTTTTTATAAAAGAGTACTTCCTGTGAGATTATATTCAGTATAAAAGAGTACTTAGAGAGAGAGTATATTTTTTATAAAAGAATACTTCCGGTGTGATTATATTCATTATAAAAGTGTACTTTGAGAGGGAGTATATTTTTTATAAAAGAGTACTTCCAGTGTGATTATATTCAATATAAAAGAGTAGTTTGAGAGGGAGTATATTTTTTATAAAAGAGTATTTCCATTGTGATTATATTCAATATAAAAGAGTACTTTGAGAGGGTCTATATTTTTTATTAAAGAGTATTTCCTGTGTGATTATATTAAAAATAAAACAGTAGGTCCATTGTGATTATATTCAATATAAAAGAGTACTTTGAGTGGGAGTATATTTTTTATAAAAGAGTACTTCCAGTGTGATTATATTCACTATAAAAGAGTAATTTGAGAGCGTCTATATTTTTTATAAAAGAGTACTTCCTGTGTGATTTTATTAAAAATAAAAGAGTAGTTCCAGTGTGATTATATTCAGTATAAAAGAGTACTTGGAGAGGGAGTATATTTTTTATAAAAGAGTACTTCCAGTGTGATTATATTCAATATAAAAGAGTACATTGAGAGGGAGTATATTTTTTATAAAAGAATACTTCCAGTGTGATTATATTCAATACAAAAGAGTACTTTGAGAGGGAGTATATTTTTTATAAAAGAGTACTTCGAGTGTGATTATATTCAGAATTAAAGAGTACTTTGAGAGGGAGTATATTTTTTATAAATGAGTACTTCCTGTGTGATTATATTCAGTATAATAGAGTACTTTGAGAGGATGTATATTTTTTATAAAAGAGTACATCTAGTGTGATTATATTCAATATAAAAGAGTACTTTGAGAGGGAGTATATTTTTTATAAAAGAGTACTTCCAGTGTGATTATATTCCATATAAAAGAGTACATTGAAAGGGTCTATATTTTTTATAAAAGAGTACTTCCTGTGTGATTCTATTAAAAATAAAAGAGTACTTCCAGTGTGATTATTTTCAATATAGAAGAGTAATTTTAGAGGGAGTATATTTTTTAAAAAAGAGTTCATCCAGTGTGATCTAATTCAGTATAAAAGAGTACCTTGAGAGGGTCTATATTTTTTATAAAAGAGTAATTCCTGTCTGACTATATTAAAAATAAATCCATAGTTCCAGTGTGATTATATTCAATATAAAAGAGTACTTTGAGAGGGAGTACATTTTTTATAAATGAGTACTTCCAGTGTGATTATATTCAATACAAAAGAGTACAATGAGAGGTAGTATATTTTTTATAAAAGAGTATTTCCTGTGTGATTATATTCAGTGTAATAGAGTACTTTGAGAGGGAGTATATTTTTTATAAAAGAGTACTTCCTGTGTGATTATATTCAGTGTAAAAGAGTACTTAGAGAGAGAGTATATTTTTTATAAAAGAGTACTTCCAATGTGATTATATTCAGTATAAAAGAGTACTTTGAGAGGGAGTATATTTTTTATAAAAGAGTACTTCCAGTCCGATTATGTTCAATATAAAAGAGTAGTTTGAGAGGGACTATATTTTTTATAAAAGAGTACTTCCAGTGTGATTGTATTCAATATAAAAGAGTACTTTGAGAGGGTCTATATTTTTTATAATAGAGTACTTCCTGTGTGATTATATTAAAAATAAAAGAGTAGGTCCAGTGTGATTATATTCAATATAAAGGAGTACTTTGAGAAGGAGGATATTTTTATAAAAGAGTACTTCCAGTGTGATTATATTCAGTATAAAAGAGTAATTTGAGAGGGTCTATATTTTTTATAAAAGAGTACTTCCTGTGTGATTTTATTAAAAATAAAAGAGTAGTGCCAGTGTGATTATATTCAATATAAAAGAGTATTTTGGGAAGGAGTATATTTTTTATAAAAGTGTACTTCCAGTGTGATTATATTCAATATAAAAGAGTATATTGAGAGGGAGTATATTTTTTATAAAAGAGTACTTCCTGTGTGATTATATTCAGTATAAAAGAGTACTTTGAGAGGGAGTATATTTTTTATAAAAGAGTACTTCCAGTGTGATTTCATTCAGTATAAAAGAGTAGTTTGAGAGGGAGTATATTTTTTAAAAAAGAGTACTTCCAGTGTGATTATATTCAGTATAAAAGAGCAATCTGAGAGGGAGTATATTTTTTATAAAAAAGTACTTCCAGTGTGATTATATTCAATATAAAAGAGTACCTTGAGAGGGTCTATATTTTTTATAAAAGAGTACTTCCTGTGTGACTATATTAAAAATATAACCGTAGTTACAGTATGATTATATTCAATATAAAAGAGTAGTTTGAGAGGGACCATATTTTTTATAAAGGAGTACTTCCAGTGTGATTCTATTCAGTTTAAAATAGCAATTTTAGAGGGAGTATATTTTTTATAAAAGAGTACTTCCAGTCTGATTATATTCAATGTAAAAGAGTACTTTGAGAGGGAGTATATTTTTTATAAAACAGTACTTCCTGTGTGATTATATTCAGTATAAACGAGTAATTTGAGAGGGAGTATATTTTTCATAAAACAATACTGCCTGTGTGATTATATTAAAAATAAAAGAGTAGGTCCAGTGTGATTATATTCAATATAAAAGAGTACTTTGAGAGGGAGTATATTTTTTATAAAAGAGTACTTCCAGTGTGATTATATTCAGTATAAAACAGTACTTTGAGAGGGAGTATATTTTTTAATAAAAGAGTAGTTGCAGTGTGATTATATTCAATAAAAAAGAGTACTTTGAGACGGAGTATATTTTTTATAAAAGAGTACTTCCTGTGTGATTATATTCAGTATAAAAGAATACTTTCAGAGGGAGCATATTTTTTATAAAAGAGTACTTCCTGTGTGATTATATTCAGTATAAAAGAGTACTTAGAGAGAGAGCATATTTTTTACAAAAGAGTACTTCCAGTGTGATTATATTCAGTATAAAAGAGTACTTTGAGAGGGAGTATATTTTTTATAAAAGAGTACTTCCAGTGTGATCATATTCAATATAAAAGAGTAGTTTGAGAGGGAGTATATTTTTTATAAAAGAGTACTTCCAGTCAGATTATATTCAATATAAAAGAGTACTTTGAGAGGGTCTACATTTATAATAAAAGAGTACTTCCTGTGTGACTATATTAAAAATAAAAGAGTAGGTCGAGTGTGATTATATTCAATATAAAAGAGTACTTTGAGTGGGAGTATATTTTTTATAAAAGAGTACTTCCAGTGTGATTATATTCAGTATAAAATAGCAATTTGAGAGGCAGTATATTTTTTATAAAAGAGTACTTCCAGTGTGATTATATTCAATATAATAGAGTACCTTGAGAGGGTCTATATTTTTTATAACAGAGTACTTCCTGTGTGACTATATTAAATATAAAACCGTAGTTCCAGTGTGGTAATATTCAATATAAAAGAGTACTTTGAGAGGGAGTATATTTTTTATAAAAGAGTACTTCCAGTCTGATTATATTCAATATAAAAGAGTACATTGAGAGGGAGTATATTTTTTATACAAGAGTATTTCCTGTGTGATTATATTCAGTATAAAATAGTACTTTGAGAGGGAGTATATTTTTTATAAAAGAGTACTTTCTGTGTGATTATATTCAGTATAAAAGAGTACTTAGAGAGTATATTTTTTATAAAAGAGTACTTCCGGTGTGATTATATTCAGTGCAAAAGTGTACTTTGAGAGGGAGTATATTTTTTATAAAAGAGTACTTCCAGTGTGATTATATTCAATATAAAAGAGTAGTTTGAGAGGGAGTATATTTTTTATAAAAGAGTATTTCCATTGTGATTATATTCAATATAAAAGAGTAGTTTGAGAGGGTCTATATTTTTTATAAAAGAGTACTTCCTGTGTGATTATATTAAAAATAAAAGAGTAGGTCCAGTGTGATTATATTCAATATAAAAGAGGACTTTGAAAGGGAGTATATTTTTTATAAAAGAGTACTTCCAGTGTGATTATATTCAGCATAAAACAGTACTTTTAGAGGGAGTATATTTTTTAGAAAAGAGTAGTTGCAGTGTGATTATATTCAATAAAAAAGAGTACTTTGAGACGGAGTATATTTTTTATAAAAGAGTAGTTCCTGTGTGATTATATTCAGTATAAAAGAGTACTTTGAGAGGGAGCATATTTTTTATAAAAGAGTACTTCCTGTGTGATTATATTCAGTATAAAAGAGTACTTACAGAGAGAGCATATTTTTTATAAATTAATAGTTCCAGTGTGATTATATTCAATATAAAAGAGTAGTTTGAGAGGGACTGTATTTTTTATAAAAGAGTAATTCCAGTGTGATTACATTCAGTATAAAATAGCAATTTGAGAGGGAGTATATTTTTTATAAAAGAGTACTTCCAGTCTGATTATATTCAATATAAAAGAGTACTTTGAGAGGGAGTATATTTTTTATAGAACAGTACTTCCTGTGTGATTATATTCTGTATAAACGAGGACTTTGAGAGGGAGTATATTTTTCATAAAAGAGTACTTCCTGTGTGATTATATTAAAAATAAAAGAGTAGGTCCAGTGTGATTATATTCAATATAAAAGAGTACTTTGAGAGGGTCTATATTTTTTATAAAAGAGTACTTCCTGTGTGACTATATTAAAAATAAAACCGTAGTTCCAGTGTGATTATATTCAATATAAAAGAGTAGTTTGAGAGGGACTATAATTTTTATAAAAGAGTAATTCCAGTGTGATTACATTCAGTATAAAATAGCAATTTGAGAGGGAGTATATTTTTTATAAAAGAGTACTTCCAGTCTGATTATATTCAATATAAAAGAGTACTTTGAGAGGGAGTATATTTTTTATAGAACAGTACTTCCTGTGTGATTATATTCTGTATAAACGAGGACTTTGAGAGGGAGTATATTTTTCATAAAAGAGTGCTTCCTGTGTGATTATATTAAAAATAAAAGAGTAGGTCCAGTGTGATTATATTCAATATAAAAGAGTACATTGAGAGGGTCTATATTTTTTATAAAAGAGTACTTCCTGAGTGACTATATTAAAAATAAAACCGTAGTTCCAGTGTGATTATATTCAGTATAAAAGAGTACTTTGAGAGGGAGTATATTTTTTATACAAGAGTACTTCCAGTGTGATTATATTCAATATAAAAGAGTAGTTTGAGAGGGCGTATATTTTTTATAAAAGAGTACTTCCGGTGTGATTATATTCAGTATACTATAGCAATTTGAGAGGGAGTATATTTTTTATAAAAGAGTACTTCCAGTGTGATTATATTCAATATAAAGAGTACATTGAGAGGGAGTATATTTTTTATACAAGTGTATTTACTGTGTGATTATATTCAGTATGAAATAGTACTTTGAGAGTGAGTATATTTTTTATAAAAGAGTGCTTCCTCTGTGATTATATTCAGTATAAAAGAGTACTTAGAGATAGAGTATATTTTTTATAAAAGAGTACTTCCGGTGTGATTATATTCAGTATAAAAGAGTACTTTGAGAGGGAGTATATTTTTTATAAAAGAGTACTTCCAGTGTGATTATATTCAGTATAAAAGGGTACTTTGAGAGGGAGTATATTATTTATAAAAGAGTACTTCCAGTGTGATTATATTCAATATAAAAGAGTAGTTTGAGAGGGAGTATATTTTTTATAAAAGAGTACTTCCAGTGTGATTATATTCACTATAAAAGAGTAATTTGAGAGGGTCTATTTTTTTTATAAAAGAGTACTTCCTGTGTGATTTTATTAAAACTAAAAAGTAGTTCCAGTGTGATTATATTCAATATAAAAGAGTACTTGGAGAGAGAGTACATTTTTTATAAAAGAGTACATCCAGTGTGATTCTATTCAATATAAAAGAGCACATTGAGAGTGCGTATATTTTATATTAAAGAGTACTTCCTGTGTGATTATATTCAGTATAAAAGAGTACTTTGAGAGAGAGTATATTTTTTATAAAAGAGTACTTCCGGTGTGATTATATTCAGTATAAAAGAGTACTTCGAGAGGGACTATATTTTTTATAAAAGAGGACTTCCAGTGTGATTATATTCAGTATAAAATAGCAATTTGAGAGGGAGTATATTTTTTATAAAAGAGTACTTCCAGTGTGATTATATTCAGTATAAAATAGCAATTTGAGAGGGAGTATATTTTTATAAAAGAGTACTTCCAGTGTGATTATATTCAATATAAAACAGTACCTAGAGAGGGTCTATATATTTTATAAAAGAGTACTTCGTGTGACTATATTAAAAATAAAACCGTACTTCCAGTGTGGTTATATTCAATATAAAAGAGTACTTTGAGAGGGAGTATATTTTTTATAAAAGAGTACTTCCAGTCTAATTATATTCAATATAAAAGAGTACATTGAGAGGGAGTATATTTTTTATAAAAGAGTATTTCCTGTGTGATTATATTCAGTATAAAATAGTATTTTGAGAGTGAGTATATTTTTTATAAAAGAGTACTTCCTGTGAGATTATATTCAGTATAAAAGAGTACTTAGAGAGAGAGTATATTTTTTATAAAAGAATACTTCCGGTGTGATTATATTCAGTATAAAAGGGTACTTTGAGAGGGAGTATATTTTTTATAAAAGAGTAATTCCAGTGTGATTATATTCAATATAAAAGAGTAGTTTGAGAGGGAGTATATTTTTTATAAAAGAGTATTTCCATTGTGATTATATTCAATATAAAAGAGTACTTTGAGAGGGAGTATATTTTTTTTAAAAGAGTACTTCCAGTGTGATAATATTCAGTATAAAAGAGCACTTTGAGAGGGTCTATATTTTTTATACAAGAGTACTTCCTGTGTGATTTTATTAAAAATAAAAGAGTAATTCCAGTGTGATTATATTCAGTATAAAAGAGTACTTGGAGAGGGAGTATATTTTTTATAAAAGAGTACTTCCAGTGTGATTATATTCAATATAAAAGAGTACATTGAGAGGGAGTATATTTTTTTATAAACGAATACTTCCAGTGTGATTATATTCAATACAAAAGAGTACTTTGAGACGGAGTATATTTTTTATAAAAGAGTACTTCGAGTGTGATTATATTCAGAATAAAAGAGTACTTTGAGAGGGAGTATATTTTTTATAAATGAGTACTTCCTGTGTGATTATATTCAGTAAAATAGAGTACTTTGAGAGGATGTATATTTTTTATAAAAGAGTACATCTAGTGTGATTATATTCAATATAAAAGAGTACTTTGAGAGGGAGTATATTTTTTATAAAAGAGTACTTCCAGTGTGATTATATTCCATATAAAAGAGTACATTGAAAGGGTCTATATTTTTTATAAAAGAGTACTTCCTGTGTGATTATATTAAAAATAAAAGAGTACTTCCAGTGTGATTATTTTCAATATAGAAGAGTAATTTTAGAGGGAGTATATTTTTTAAAAAAGAGTTCATCCAGTGTGATCTAATTCAGTATAAAAGAGTACCTTGAGAGGGTCTATATTTTTTATAAAAGAGTAATTCCTGTCTGACTATATTAAAAATAAATCCGTAGTTCCAGTGTGATTATATTCAATATAAAAGAGTACTTTGAGAGGGAGTACATTTTTTATAAATGAGTACTTCCAGTGTGATTATATTCAATACAAAAGAGTACATTGAGAGGTGGTATATTTTTTATAAAAGAGTATTTCCTGTGTGATTATATTCAGTGTAATAGAGTACTGAGAGGGAGTATATTTTTTATAAAAGAGTACTTCCTGTGTGATTATATTCAGTGTAAAAGAGTACTTAGAGAGAGAGTATATTTTTTATAAAAGAGTACTTCCAATGTGATTATATTCAGTATAAAAGAGTACTTTGAGAGGGAATATATTTTTTATAAAAGAGTACTTCCAGTCCGATTATGTTCAATATAAAAGAGTAGTTTGAGAGGGACTATATTTTTTATAAAAGAGTACTTCCAGTGTGATTGTATTCAATATAAAAGAGTACTTTGAGAGGGTCTATATTTTTTATAATAGAGTACTTCCTGTGTGATTATATTCAAAATAAAAGAGTAGGTCCAGTGTGATTATATTCAATATAAAAGAGTACTTCGAGAAGGAGTATATTTTTTATAAAAGAGTACTTCCAGTGTGATTAGATTCAGTATAAAAGAGTAATTTGAGAGGGTCTATATTTTTTATAAAAGAGTACTTCCTGTGTGATTTTATTAAAAATAAAAGAGTAGTGCCAGTGTGATTATATTCAATATAAAAGAGTATTTTGGGAAGGAGTGTTTTTTTTATAAAAGTGTACTTCCAGTGTGATTATATTCAATATAAAAGAGTATATTGAGAGGGAGTATATTTTTTATAAAAGAGTACTTCCTGTGTGATTATATTCAGTATAAAAGAGTACTTTGAGAGGGAGTATATTTTTTTTAAAAGAGTACTTCCAGTGTGATTGCATTCAGTATAAAAGAGTAGTTTGAGAGGGAGTATATTTTTTAAAAAAGAGTACTTCCAGTGTGATTATATTCAGGATAAAATAGCAATTTGAGAGGGAGTATATTTTTTATAAAAAAGTACTTCCAGTGTGATTATATTCAATATAAAAGAGTACCTTGAGAGGGTCTATATTTTTTATAAAAGAGTACTTCCTGTGTGACTATATTAAAAATATAACCGTAGTTCCAGTATGATTATATTCAATATAAAAGAGTAGTTTGAGAGGGACCATATTTTTTATAAAGGAGTACTTCCAGTGTGATTCTATTCAGTATAAAATAGCAATTTTAGAGGGAGTATATTTTTTATAAAAGAGTACTTCCAGTCTGATTATATTCAATGTAAAAGAGTACTTTGAGAGGGAGTATATTTTTTATAAAACAGTACTTCCTGTGTGATTATATTCAGTATAAACGAGTAATTTGAGAGGGAGTATATTTTTCATAAAACAATACTGCCTGTGTGATTATATTAAAAATAAAAGAGTAGGTCCAGTGTGATTATATTCAATATAAAAGAGTACTTTGAGAGGGAGTATATATTTTATAAAATAGTACTTCCAGTGTGATTATATTCAGTATAAAACAGTACTTTGAGAGGGAGTATATTTTTTATAAAAGAGTACTTCCTGTGTGATTTTATTCAGTATAAAAGAATACTTTGAGAGGGAGCATATTTTTTATAAAAGAGTACTTCCTGTGTGATTATATTCAGTATAAAAGAGTACTTAGAGAGAGAGCATATTTTTTACAAAAGAGTACTTCCAGTGTGATTATATTCAGTATAAAAGAGTACTTTGAGAGGGAGTATATTTTTTATAAAAGAGTACTTCCAGTGTGATCATATTCAATATAAAAGAGTAGTTTGAGAGGGAGTATATTTTTTATAAAAGAGTACTTCCAGTCAGATTATATTCAATATAAAAGAGTACTTTGAGAGGGTCTACATTTATAATAAAAGAGTACTTCCTGTGTGACTATATTAAAAATAAAAGAGTAGGTCGAGTGTGATTATATTCAATATAAAAGAGTACTTTGAGTGGGAGTATATTTTTTATAAAAGAGTACTTCCAGTGTGATTATATTCACTATAAAAGAGTAATTTGAGAGCGTCTATATTTTTTATAAAAGAGTACTTCCTGTGTGATTTTATTAAAAATAAAAGAGTAGTTCCAGTGTGATTATATTCAATATAAAAGAGTACTTGGAGAGAGAGTATATTTTTTATAAAAGAGTACTTCCTGTTTGATTATTTTCAGTATAAAAGAGTACTTAGAGAGTATATTTTTTATAAAAGAGTACTTCCAGTTTGATTATATTCAGTATAAAAGAGTACTTAGAGAGTATATTTTTTATAAAAGAGTATTTCCTGTGTGATTATATTCAGTATAAAATAGTTCTTTGAGAGGGAGTATATTTTTTATAGAAGAGTACTTCCAGTGTGATTATATTCAATATAAAAGAGTAGTTTGAGAGGGAGTATATTTTTTATAAAAGAGTACTTCCAGTGTGATTATATTCAGTATAAAATAGCAATTTGAGAGGGAGTATATTTTTTATAAAAGAGTTCTTCCAGTGTGATTATATTCAGTATAAAAGAGTAATTTGAGAGGGAGTATATTTTTTCTAAAAGAGTACTTCCAGTGTGATTATATTCAATATAAAAGAGCACATTGAGAGGGTCTATATTTTTTATAAAAGAGTACTTCCTGTGTGACTATATTAATAATAAAACCGTAGTTCCAGTTTGATTATATTCAATATAAAAGAGTAGTTTGAGAGGGAGTTTATTTTTTATAAAAGAGTACTTCCTGTGTGATTATATTCAGTATAAAATAGCAATTTGAGAGTGAGTATATTTTTTATAAAAGAGTACTTCCAGTGTGATTATATTCAATATAAAAGAGTACCTTGAGAGGGTCTATATTTTTTATAACAGAGTACTTCCTGTGTGACTATATTAAATATAAAACCGTAGTTCCAGTGTGGTTATATTCAATATAAAAGAGTACTTTGAGAGGGAGTATATTTTTTATAAAAGAGTACTTCCAGTCTGATTATATTCAATATAAAAGAGTACATTGAGAGGGAGTATATTTTTTATAAAAGAGTATTTCCTGTTTGATTATATTCAGTATAAAATAGTACTTTGAGAGGGAGTATATTTTTTATAAAAGAGTACTTTCTGTGTGATTATATTCAGTATAAAAGAGTACTTAGAGAGTATATTTTTTATAATAGTGTACTTCCGGTGAGATTATATTCAGTGCAAAAGTGTACTTTGAGAGGGAGTATATTTTTTATAAAAGAGTACTTCCAGTGTGATTATATTCAATATAAAAGAGTAGTTTGAGAGGGAGTATATTTTTTATAAAAGAGTATTTCCATTGTGATTATATTCAATATAAAAGAGTACTTTGAGAGGGTCTATATTTTTTATAAAAGAGTACTTCCTGTGTGATTATATTAAAAATAAAACAGTAGGTCCAGTGTGATTATGTTCAATATAAACGAGTACTTTGAGAGGGAGTATATTTTTTATAAAAGAGTACTTCCAGTGTGATTATATTCAGTATAAAAGAGTACTTTGAGAGGGTCTATATTTTTTATAAAAGAGTAGTTCCAGTGTGATTATATTCAGTATAAAAGAGTACTTGGAGAGGGAGTATATTTTTATAAAAGAATACTTCCAGTGTGATTATATTCAATATAAAAGAGTACATTGAGAGGGAGTATATTTTTTATAAAAGAGTACTTCCTGTGTGATTATATGCAGTATAAAAGAGTACTTTGAGAGGGAGTATATTTTTTATAAAAGAGTACTTCCTGTGTTATGATATTCAATATAAAAGAGTACTTTGAGAGGGAGTATATTTTTTATAAATGATTACACCCGGTGGGATTATATTCAATATAAAAGAGTACTTTGAGAGGTAGTATAATTTTTATAAAAGAGTAGTTCCTGTGTGATTATATTCAATATAAAAGAGTACTTGGAGAGGCAGCATTTTTTTTATAAAACAGTGCTTCCTGTGTGATTTTATTCAATATAATAGAGTCCTTTGAGGGGC
>NW_026989034.1:0-33951 GCF_030222135.1 Aotus nancymaae
TTTCTGACTCGCTGAATCTCAACATAGATTCAACTCTCTTAGGTGAACGAACGCACAGCAGAGCAGTTTCAAGGAAACGTTTCTCCTGAGTTTTAGACGAAGTTTCCTGCTGTTTAGTACGGATGCCGGCATTGGGCTGGAAATACCAGTTTTGGGATTCTGCACAGAAAGGGTTTGCAAACCGCTGAATCCACACGTGAGTTTAACTCTGTCAGTTGAATGCACACATTGACAACCATTCAGTTAGATAGCTCCGTTTTGGTTTTAGAAGCAGATATTTCTCTGTACAGCCTATGGTCCCATTCACTCGGGAATATCCCAACGCAGCTCCTAGAAGAAACGTGTTTCTGACTCGCTGAATCTCAACATAGATTCAACTCTCTTAGGTGAACGAACGCACAGCAGAGCAGTTTCAAGGAAACGTTTCTCCTGAGTTTTAGACGAAGTTTCCTGCTGTTTAGTACATATGCCGGCATTGGGCTGGAATTACCGGTTTTGGGATTCTGCACAGAAAGGGTTTGTAAACCGCTGAATCCAAACGTGAGTTTAACTGTGTCAGTTGAATGCACACATTGACAACCATTCAGTTAGATACCACCCTTTTGGTTGTAGGAGCAGATATTTCTCTGTACAACCTATGGTCCCATTCACTCGGGAATATCCCAACGCAGCTCCTAGAAGAAACGTGTTTCTGACTCGCTGAATCTCAACATAGATTCAACTCTCTTAGGTGAACGAACGCACAGCAGAGCAGTTTCAAGGAAACGTTTCTCCTGAGTTTTAGACGAAGTTTCCTGCTGTTTAGTACGGATGCCGGCATTGGGCTGGAAATACCGGTTTTGGGATTCTGCACAGAAAGGGTTTGCAAACCGCTGAATCCACACGTGAGTTTAACTCTGTCAGTTGAATGCACACATTGACAACCATTCAGCTAGATAGCTCCGTTTTGGTTTTAGAAGCAGATATTTCTCTGTACAGACTATGGTCCCATTCACTCGGGAATATCCCAACGCAGCTCCTAGAAGAAACGTGTTTCTGACTCGCTGAATCTCAACATAGATTCAACTCTCTTAGGTGAACGAACGCACAGCAGAGGAGTTTCAAGGAAACGTTTCTCCTGAGTTTTAGACGAAGTTTCCTGCTGTTTAGTACGTATGCCGGCATTGGGCTGGAAATACCGGTTTTGGGATTCTGCACAGAAAGGGTTTGCAAACCGCTGAATCCACACGTGAGTTTAACTCTGTCAGTTGAATGCACACATTGACAACCATTCAGTTAGATAGATCCGTTTTGGTTTTAGAAGCAGATATTTCTCTGTACAGCCTATGGTCCCATTCACTCGGGAATATCCCAACGCAGCTCCTAGCATAAACGTGTTTCTGACTCGCTGAATCTCAACATAGATTCAACTCTCTTAGGTGAACGAACGCACAGCAGAGCAGTTTCAAGGAAACGTTTCTCCTGAGTTTTAGACGAAGTTTCCTGCTGTTTAGTACGGATGCCGGCATTGGGCTGGAAATACCGGTTTTGGGATTCTGCACAGAAATGGATTGCAAACCGCTGAATCCACACGTGAGTTTAACTCTGTCAGTTGAATGCACACATTGACAACCATTCAGTTAGATACCACCCTTTTGGTTGTAGGAGCAGATATTTCTCTGTACAGCCTATGGTCCCATTCACTCGGGAATATCCCAACGCAGCTCCTAGAAGAAACGTGTTTCTGACTCGCTGAATCTCAACATAGATTCAAATCTCTTAGGTGATCGAACGCACAGCAGAGCAGTTTCAAGGAAACGTTTCTCCTGAGTTTTAGACGAAGTTTCCTGCTGTTTAGTACGGATGCCGGCATTGGGCTGGAAATACCGGTTTTGGGATTCTGCACAGAAAGGGTTTGCAAACCGCTGAATCCACACGTGAGTTTAACTCTGTCAGTTGAATGCACACATTGACAACCATTCAGTTAGATAGCTCCGTTTTGGTTTTAGAAGCAGATATTTCTCTGTACAGCCTATGGTCCCATTCACTCGGGAATATCCCAACGCAGCTCCTAGAAGAAACGTGTTTCTGACTCGCTGAATCTCAACATAGATTCAACTCTCTTAGGTGAACGAACGCACAGCAGAGCAGTTTCAAGGAAACGTTTCTCCTGAGTTTTAGACGAAGTTTCCTGCTGTTTAGTACGGATGCCGGCATTGGGCTGGAAATACCGGTTTTGGGATTCTGCACAGAAATGGATTGCAAACCGCTGAATCCACACGTGAGTTTAACTCTGTCTGTTGAATGCACACATTGACAACCATTCAGTTAGATAGCTCCGTTTTGGTTTTAGAAGCAGATATTTCTCTGTACAGCCTATGGTCCCATTCACTCGGGAATATCCCAACGCAGCTCCTAGCATAAACGTGTTTCTGACTCGCTGAATCTCAACATAGTTTCAACTCTTTTAGGTGAACGAACGCACAGCAGAGCATATTCAAGGAAACGTTTCTCCTGAGTTTTAGACGAAGTTTCCTGCTGTTTAGTACGGATGCCGGCATTGAGCTGGAATTACCGGTTTTGGGATTCTGCACAGAAAGGGTTTGTAAACCGCTGAATCCAAACGTGAGTTTAACTCTGTCAGTTGAATGCACACATTGACAACCATTCAGTTAGATACCACCCTTTTGGTTGTAGGAGCAGATATTTCTCTGTACAGCCTATGGTCCCATTCACTCGGGAATATCCCAACGCAGCTCCTAGAAGAAACGTGTTTCTGACTCGCTGAATCTCAACATAGATTCAACTCTCTTAGGTGAACGAACGCACAGCAGAGCAGTTTCAAGGAAACGTTTCTCCTGAGTTTTAGACGAAGTTTCCTGCTGTTTAGTACGGATGCCGGCATTGGGCTGGAAATACCAGTTTTGGGATTCTGCACAGAAAGGGTTTGCAAACCGCTGAATCCACACGTGAGTTTAACTCTGTCAGTTGAATGCACACATTGACAACCATTCAGTTAGATAGCTCCGTTTTGGTTTTAGAAGCAGATATTTCTCTGTACAGCCTATGGTCCCATTCACTCGGGAATATCCCAACGCAGCTCCTAGAAGAAACGTGTTTCTGACTCGCTGAATCTCAACATAGATTCAACTCTCTTAGGTGAACGAACGCACAGCAGAGCAGTTTCAAGGAAACGTTTCTCCTGAGTTTTAGACGAAGTTTCCTGCTGTTTAGTACATATGCCGGCATTGGGCTGGAATTACCGGTTTTGGGATTCTGCACAGAAAGGGTTTGTAAACCGCTGAATCCAAACGTGAGTTTAACTGTGTCAGTTGAATGCACACATTGACAACCATTCAGTTAGATACCACCCTTTTGGTTGTAGGAGCAGATATTTCTCTGTACAACCTATGGTCCCATTCACTCGGGAATATCCCAACGCAGCTCCTAGAAGAAACGTGTTTCTGACTCGCTGAATCTCAACATAGATTCAACTCTCTTAGGTGAACGAACGCACAGCAGAGCAGTTTCAAGGAAACGTTTCTCCTGAGTTTTAGACGAAGTTTCCTGCTGTTTAGTACGGATGCCGGCATTGGGCTGGAAATACCGGTTTTGGGATTCTGCACAGAAAGGGTTTGCAAACCGCTGAATCCACACGTGAGTTTAACTCTGTCAGTTGAATGCACACATTGACAACCATTCAGCTAGATAGCTCCGTTTTGGTTTTAGAAGCAGATATTTCTCTGTACAGACTATGGTCCCATTCACTCGGGAATATCCCAACGCAGCTCCTAGAAGAAACGTGTTTCTGACTCGCTGAATCTCAACATAGATTCAACTCTCTTAGGTGAACGAACGCACAGCAGAGGAGTTTCAAGGAAACGTTTCTCCTGAGTTTTAGACGAAGTTTCCTGCTGTTTAGTACGTATGCCGGCATTGGGCTGGAAATACCGGTTTTGGGATTCTGCACAGAAAGGGTTTGCAAACCGCTGAATCCACACGTGAGTTTAACTCTGTCAGTTGAATGCACACATTGACAACCATTCAGTTAGATAGATCCGTTTTGGTTTTAGAAGCAGATATTTCTCTGTACAGCCTATGGTCCCATTCACTCGGGAATATCCCAACGCAGCTCCTAGCATAAACGTGTTTCTGACTCGCTGAATCTCAACATAGATTCAACTCTCTTAGGTGAACGAACGCACAGCAGAGCAGTTTCAAGGAAACGTTTCTCCTGAGTTTTAGACGAAGTTTCCTGCTGTTTAGTACGGATGCCGGCATTGGGCTGGAAATACCGGTTTTGGGATTCTGCACAGAAATGGATTGCAAACCGCTGAATCCACACGTGAGTTTAACTCTGTCAGTTGAATGCACACATTGACAACCATTCAGTTAGATACCACCCTTTTGGTTGTAGGAGCAGATATTTCTCTGTACAGCCTATGGTCCCATTCACTCGGGAATATCCCAACGCAGCTCCTAGAAGAAACGTGTTTCTGACTCGCTGAATCTCAACATAGATTCAAATCTCTTAGGTGATCGAACGCACAGCAGAGCAGTTTCAAGGAAACGTTTCTCCTGAGTTTTAGACGAAGTTTCCTGCTGTTTAGTACGGATGCCGGCATTGGGCTGGAAATACCGGTTTTGGGATTCTGCACAGAAAGGGTTTGCAAACCGCTGAATCCACACGTGAGTTTAACTCTGTCAGTTGAATGCACACATTGACAACCATTCAGTTAGATAGCTCCGTTTTGGTTTTAGAAGCAGATATTTCTCTGTACAGCCTATGGTCCCATTCACTCGGGAATATCCCAACGCAGCTCCTAGAAGAAACGTGTTTCTGACTCGCTGAATCTCAACATAGATTCAACTCTCTTAGGTGAACGAACGCACAGCAGAGCAGTTTCAAGGAAACGTTTCTCCTGAGTTTTAGACGAAGTTTCCTGCTGTTTAGTACGGATGCCGGCATTGGGCTGGAAATACCGGTTTTGGGATTCTGCACAGAAATGGATTGCAAACCGCTGAATCCACACGTGAGTTTAACTCTGTCTGTTGAATGCACACATTGACAACCATTCAGTTAGATAGCTCCGTTTTGGTTTTAGAAGCAGATATTTCTCTGTACAGCCTATGGTCCCATTCACTCGGGAATATCCCAACGCAGCTCCTAGCATAAACGTGTTTCTGACTCGCTGAATCTCAACATAGTTTCAACTCTTTTAGGTGAACGAACGCACAGCAGAGCATATTCAAGGAAACGTTTCTCCTGAGTTTTAGACGAAGTTTCCTGCTGTTTAGTACGGATGCCGGCATTGAGCTGGAATTACCGGTTTTGGGATTCTGCACAGAAAGGGTTTGTAAACCGCTGAATCCAAACGTGAGTTTAACTCTGTCAGTTGAATGCACACATTGACAACCATTCAGTTAGATACCACCCTTTTGGTTGTAGGAGCAGATATTTCTCTGTACAGCCTATGGTCCCATTCACTCGGGAATATCCCAACGCAGCTCCTAGAAGAAACGTGTTTCTGACTCGCTGAATCTCAACATAGATTCAACTCTCTTAGGTGAACGATCGCACAGCAGAGCAGTTTCAAGGAAACGTTTCTCCTGAGTTTTAGACGAAGTTTCCTGCTGTTTAGTACGGATGCCGGCATTGGGCTGGAAATACCGGTTTTGGGATTCTGCACAGAAAGGGTTTGCAAACCGCTGAATCCACACGTGAGTTTAACTCTGTTAGTTGAATGCACACATTGACAACCATTCAGTTAGATAGCTCCGTTTTGGTTTTAGAAGCAGATATTTCTCTGTACAGCCTATGGTCCCATTCACTCGGGAATATCCCAACGCAGCTCCTAGAAGAAACGTGTTTCTGACTCGCTGAATCTCAACATAGATTCAACTCTCTTAGGTGAACGAACGCACAGCAGAGCAGTTTCAAGGAAACGTTTCTCCTGAGTTTTAGACGAAGTTTCCTGCTGTTTAGTACGGATGCCGGCATTGGGCTGGAAATACCGGTTTTGGGATTCTGCACAGAAATGGTTTGCAAACCGCTGAATCCACACGTGAGTTTAACTCTGTCAGTTGAATGCACACATTGACAACCATTCAGTTAGATAGCTCCGTTTTGGTTTTAGAAGCAGATATTTCTCTGTACAGCCTATGGTCCCATTCACTCGGGAATATCCCAACGCAGCTCCTAGCATAAACGTGTTTCTGACTCGCTGAATCTCAACATAGATTCAACTCTCTTAGGTGAACGAACGCACAGCAGAGCAGTTTCAAGGAAACGTTCCTCCTGAGTTTTAGACGAAGTTTCCTGCTGTTTAGTACGGATGCCGGCATTGGGCTGGAAATACCGGTTTTGGGATTCTGCACAGAAATGGATTGCAAACCGCTGAATCCACACGTGAGTTTAACTCTGTCAGTTGAATGCACACATTGACAACCATTCAGTTAGATACCACCATTTTGGTTGTAGGAGCAGATATTTCTCTGTACAGCCTATGGTCCCATTCACTCGGGAATATCCCAACGCAGCTCCTAGAAGAAACGTGTTTCTGACTCGCTGAATCTCAACATAGATTCAACTCTCTTAGGTGAACGAACGCACAGCAGAGCAGTTTCAAGGAAACGTTTCTCCTGAGTTTTAGATGAAGTTTCCTGCTGTTTAGTACGGATGCCGGCATTGGGCTGGAAATACCGGTTTTGGGATTCTGCACAGAAAGGGTTTGCAAACCGCTGAATCCACACGTGAGTTTAACTCTGTCAGTTGAATGCACACATTGACAACCATTCAGTTAGATAGCTCCGTTTTGGTTTTAGAAGCAGATATTTCTCTGTACAGCCTATGGTCCCATTCACTCGGGAATATCCCAACGCACCTCCTAGAAGAAACGTGTTTCTGACTCGCTGAATCTCAACATAGATTCAACTCTCTTAGGTGAACGAACGCACAGCAGAGCAGTTTCAAGGAAACGTTTCTCCTGAGTTTTAGACGAAGTTTCCTGCTGTTTAGTACGTATGCCGGCATTGGGCTGGAATTACCGGTTTTGCGATTCTGCACAGAAAGGGTTTGTAAACCGCTGAATCCAAACGTGAGTTTAACTGTGTCAGTTGAATGCACACATTGACAACCATTCAGTTAGATACCACCCTTTTGGTTGTAGGAGCAGATATTTCTCTGCACAGCCTATGGTCCCATTCACTCGGGAATATCCCAACGCACCTCCTAGAAGAAACGTGTTTCTGACTCGCTGAATCTCAACATAGATTCAACTCTCTTAGGTGAACGAACGCACAGCAGAGCAGTTTCAAGGAAACGTTTCTCCTGAGTTTTAGACGAAGTTTCCTGCTCTTTAGTACGGATGCCGGCATTGGGCTGGAAATACCGGTTTTGGGATTCTGCACAGAAAGGGTTTGCAAACCGCTGAATCCACACGTGAGTTTAACTCTGTCAGTTGAATGCACACATTGACAACCATTCAGTTAGATAGCTCCGTTTTGGTTTTAGAAGCAGATATTTCTCTGTACAGCCTATGGTCCCATTCACTCGGGAATATCCCAACGCAGCTCCTAGAAGAAACGTGTTTCTGACTCGCTGAATCTCAACATAGATTCAACTCTCTTAGGTGAACGAACGCACAGCAGAGCAGTTTCAAGGAAACGTTTCTCCTGAGTTTTAGACGAAGTTTCCTGCTGTTTAGTACGTATGCCGGCATTGGGCTGGAAATACCGGTTTTGGGATTCTGCACAGAAATGGTTTGCAAACCGCTGAATCCACACGTGAGTTTAACTCTGTCAGTTGAATGCACACATTGACAACCATTCAGTTAGATAGCTCCGTTTTGGTTTTAGAAGCAGATATTTCTCTGTACAGCCTATGGTCCCATTCACTCGGGAATATCCCAACGCAGCTCCTAGCATAAACGTGTTTCTGACTCGCTGAATCTCAACATAGATTCAACTCTCTTAGGTGAACGAACGCACAGCAGAGCAGTTTCAAGGAAACGTTTCTCCTGAGTTTTAGACGAAGTTTCCTGCTGTTTAGTACGGATGCCGGCATTGGGCTGGAAATACCGGTTTTGGGATTCTGCACAGAAATGGATTGCAAACCGCTGAATCCACATGTGAGTTTAACTCTGTCAGTTGAATGCAAACATTGACAACCATTCAGTTAGATACCACCCTTTTGGTTGTAGGAGCAGATATTTCTCTGTACAGCCTATGGTCCCATTCACTCGGGAATATCCCAACGCACCTCCTAGAAGAAACGTGTTTCTGACTCGCTGAATCTCAACATAGATTCAAATCTCTTAGGTGATCGAACGCACAGCAGAGCAGTTTCAAGGAAACGTTTCTCCTGAGTTTTAGACGAAGTTTCCTGCTGTTTAGTACGGATGCCGGCATTGGGCTGGAAATACCGGTTTTGGGATTCTGCACAGAAAGGGTTTGCAAACCGCTGAATCCACACGTGAGTTTAACTCTGTCAGTTGAATGCACACATTGACAACCATTCAGTTAGATAGCTCCGTTTTGGTTTTAGAAGCAGATATTTCTCTGTACAGCCTATGGTCCCATTCACTCGGGAATATCCCAACGCAGCTCCTAGAAGAAACGTGTTTCTGACTCGCTGAATCTCAACATAGATTCAACTCTCTTAGGTGAACGAACGCACAGCAGAGCAGTTTCAAGGAAACGTTTCTCCTGAGTTTTAGACGAAGTTTACTACTGTTTAGTACGGATGCCGGCATTGGGCTGGAAATACCGGTTTTGGGATTCTGCACAGAAATGGATTGCAAACCGCTGAATCCACACGTGAGTTTAACTCTGTCAGTTGAATGCACACATTGACAACCATTCAGTTAGATAGCTCCGTTTTGGTTTTAGAAGCAGATATTTCTCTGTACAGCCTATGGTCCCATTCACTCGGGAATATCCCAACGCAGCTCCTAGCATAAACGTGTTTCTGACTCGCTGAATCTCAACATAGTTTCAACTCTCTTAGGTGAACGAAAGCACAGCAGAGCAGTTTCAAGGAAACGTTTCTCCTGAGTTTTAGACGAAGTTTCTTGCTGTTTAGTACGGATGCCGGCATTGAGCTGGAATTACCGGTTTTGGGATTCTGCACAGAAAGGGTTTGTAAACCGCTGAATCCAAACGTGAGTTTAACTCTGTCAGTTGAATGCACACATTGACAACCATTCAGTTAGATACCACCCTTTTGGTTGTAGGAGCAGATATTTCTCTGTACAGCCTATGGTCCCATTCACTCGGGAATATCCCAAAGCAGCTCGTAGAAGAAACGTGTTTCTGACTCGCTGAATCTCAACATAGATTCAACTCTCTTAGGTGAACGAACGCACAGCAGAGCAGTTTCAAGGAAACGTTTCTCCTGAGTTTTAGACGAAGTTTCCTGCTGTTTAGTACGGATGCCGGCATTGGGCTGGAAATACCGGTTTTGGGATTCTGCACAGAAAGGGTTTGCAAACCGCTGAATCCACACGTGAGTTTAACTCTGTCAGTTGAATGCACACATTGACAACCATTCAGTTAGATAGCTCCGTTTTGGTTTTAGAAGCAGATATTTCTCTGTACAGCCTATGGTCCCATTCACTCGGGAATATCCCAACGCAGCTCCTAGAAGAAACGTGTTTCTGACTCGCTGAATCTCAACATAGATTCAAATCTCTTAGGTGAACGAACGCACAGCAGAGCAGTTTCAAGGAAACGTTTCTCCTGAGTTTTAGACGAAGTTTCCTGCTGTTTAGTACGGATGCCGGCATTGGGCTGGAAATACCGGTTTTGGGATTCTGCACAGAAAGGGTTTGCAAACCGCTGAATCCACACGTGAGTTTAACTCTGTCAGTTGAATGCACACATTGACAACCATTCAGTTAGATAGCTCCGTTTTGGTTTTAGAAGCAGATATTTCTCTGTACAGCCTATGGTCCCATTCACTCGGGAATATCCCAACGCAGCTCCTAGAAGAAACGTGTTTCTGACTCGCTGAATCTCAACATAGATTCAACTCTCTTAGGTGAACGAACGCACAGCAGAGCAGTTTCAAGGAAACGTTTCTCCTGAGTTTTAGACGAAGTTTCCTGCTGTTTAGTACGTATGCCGGCATTGGGCTGGAAATACCGGTTTTGGGATTCTGCACAGAAATGGTTTGCAAACCGCTGAATCCACACGTGAGTTTAACTCTGTCAGTTGAATGCACACATTGACAACCATTCAGTTAGATAGCTCCGTTTTGGTTTTAGAAGCAGATATTTCTCTGTACAGCCTATGGTCCCATTCACTCGGGAATATCCCAACGCAGCTCCTAGCATAAACGTGTTTCTGACTCGCTGAATCTCAACATAGATTCAACTCTCTTAGGTGAACGAACGCACAGCAGAGCAGTTTCAAGGAAACGTTCCTCCTGAGTTTTAGACGAAGTTTCCTGCTGTTTAGTACGGATGCCGGCATTGGGCTGGAAATACCGGTTTTGGGATTCTGCACAGAAATGGATTGCAAACCGCTGAATCCACACGTGAGTTTAACTCTGTCAGTTGAATGCACACATTGACAACCATTCAGTTAGATACCACCCTTTTGGTTGTAGGAGCAGATATTTCTCTGTACAGCCTATGGTCCCATTCACTCGGGAATATCCCAACGCAGCTCCTAGAAGAAACGTGTTTCTGACTCGCTGAATCTCAACATAGATTCAACTCTCTTAGGTGAACGAACGCACAGCAGAGCAGTTTCAAGGAAACGTTTCTCCTGAGTTTTAGACGAAGTTTCCTGCTGTTTAGTACGGATGCCGGCATTGGGCTGGAAATACCGGTTTTGGGATTCTGCACAGAAAGGGTTTGCAAACCGCTGAATCCACACGTGAGTTTAACTCTGTCAGTTGAATGCACACATTGACAACCATTCAGTTAGATAGCTCCGTTTTGGTTTTAGAAGCAGATATTTCTCTGTACAGCCTATGGTCCCATTCACTCGGGAATATCCCAACGCAGCTCCTAGAAGAAACGTGTTTCTGACTCGCTGAATCTCAACATAGATTCAACTCTCTTAGGTGAACGAACGCACAGCAGAGCAGTTTCAAGGAAACGTTTCTCCTGAGTTTTAGACGAAGTTTCCTGCTGTTTAGTACGTATGCCGGCATTGGGCTGGAATTACCGGTTTTGCGATTCTGCACAGAAAGGGTTTGTAAACCGCTGAATCCAAACGTGAGTTTAACTGTGTCAGTTGAATGCACACATTGACAACCATTCAGTTAGATACCACCCTTTTGGTTGTAGGAGCAGATATTTCTCTGCACAGCCTATGGTCCCATTCACTCGGGAATATCCCAACGCACCTCCTAGAAGAAACGTGTTTCTGACTCGCTGAATCTCAACATAGATTCAACTCTCTTAGGTGAACGAACGCACAGCAGAGCAGTTTCAAGGAAACGTTTCTCCTGAGTTTTAGACGAAGTTTCCTGCTCTTTAGTACGGATGCCGGCATTGGGCTGGAAATACCGGTTTTGGGATTCTGCACAGAAAGGGTTTTCAAACCGCTGAATCCACACGTGAGTTTAACTCTGTCAGTTGAATGCACACATTGACAACCATTCAGTTAGATAGCTCCGTTTTGGTTTTAGAAGCAGATATTTCTCTGTACAGCCTATGGTCCCATTCACTCGGGAATATCCCAACGCAGCTCCTAGAAGAAACGTGTTTCTGACTCGCTGAATCTCAACATAGATTCAACTCTCTTAGGTGAACGAACGCACAGCATAGCAGTTTCAAGGAAACGTTTCTCCTGAGTTTTAGACGAAGTTTCCTGCTGTTTAGTACGTATGCCGGCATTGGGCTGGAAATACCGGTTTTGGGATTCTGCACAGAAATGGTTTGCAAACCGCTGAATCCACACGTGAGTTTAACTCTGTCAGTTGAATGCACACATTGACAACCATTCAGTTAGATAGCTCCGTTTTGGTTTTAGAAGCAGATATTTCTCTGTACAGCCTATGGTCCCATTCACTCGGGAATATCCCAACGCAGCTCCTAGCATAAACGTGTTTCTGACTCGCTGAATCTCAACATAGATTCAACTCTCTTAGGTGAACGAACGCACAGCAGAGCAGTTTCAAGGAAACGTTTCTCCTGAGTTTTAGACGAAGTTTCCTGCTGTTTAGTACGGATGCCGGCATTGGGCTGGAAATACCGGTTTTGGGATTCTGCACAGAAATGGATTGCAAACCGCTGAATCCACATGTGAGTTTAACTCTGTCAGTTGAATGCACACATTGACAACCATTCAGTTAGATAGCTCCGTTTTGGTTTTAGAAGCAGATATTTCTCTGTACAGCCTATGGTCCCATTCACTCGGGAATATCCCAACGCAGCTCCTAGAAGAAACGTGTTTCTGACTCGCTGAATCTCAACATAGATTCAACTCTCTTAGGTGAACGAACGCACAGCAGAGCAGTTTCAAGGAAACGTTTCTCCTGAGTTTTAGACGAAGTTTCCTGCTGTTTAGTACGTATGCCGGCATTGGGCTGGAAATACCGGTTTTGGGATTCTGCACAGAAATGGTTTGCAAACCGCTGAATCCACACGTGAGTTTAACTCTGTCAGTTGAATGCACACATTGACAACCATTCAGTTAGATAGCTCCGTTTTGGTTTTAGAAGCAGATATTTCTCTGTACAGCCTATGGTCCCATTCACTCGGGATATCCCAACGCAGCTCCTAGCATAAACGTGTTTCTGACTCGCCTGAATCTCAACATAGATTCAACTCTCTTAGGTGAACGAACGCACCAGAGCAGAGCAGTTTCAAGGAAACGTTCCTCCTGAGTTTTAGACGAAGTTTCCTGCTGTTTAGTACGGATGCCGGCATTGGGCTGGAAATACCGGTTTTGGGATTCTGCACAGAAATGGATTGCAAACCGCTGAATCCACACGTGAGTTTAACTCTGTCAGTTGAATGCACACATTGACAACCATTCAGTTAGATACCACCCTTTTGGTTGTAGGAGCAGATATTTCTCTGTACAGCCTATGGTCCCATTCACTCGGGAATATCCCAACGCAGCTCCTAGAAGAAACGTGTTTCTGACTCGCTGAATCTCAACATAGATTCAACTCTCTTAGGTGAACGAACGCACAGCAGAGCAGTTTCAAGGAAACGTTTCTCCTGAGTTTTAGACGAAGTTTCCTGCTGTTTAGTACGGATGCCGGCATTGGGCTGGAAATACCGGTTTTGGGATTCTGCACAGAAAGGGTTTGCAAACCGCTGAATCCACACGTGAGTTTAACTCTGTCAGTTGAATGCACACATTGACAACCATTCAGTTAGATAGCTCCGTTTTGGTTTTAGAAGCAGATATTTCTCTGTACAGCCTATGGTCCCATTCACTCGGGAATATCCCAACGCAGCTCCTAGAAGAAACGTGTTTCTGACTCGCTGAATCTCAACATAGATTCAACTCTCTTAGGTGAACGAACGCACAGCAGAGCAGTTTCAAGGAAACGTTTCTCCTGAGTTTTAGACGAAGTTTCCTGCTGTTTAGTACGTATGCCGGCATTGGGCTGGAATTACCGGTTTTGCGATTCTGCACAGAAAGGGTTTGTAAACCGCTGAATCCAAACGTGAGTTTAACTGTGTCAGTTGAATGCACACATTGACAACCATTCAGTTACATACCACCCTTTTGGTTGTAGGAGCAGATATTTCTCTGCACAGCCTATGGTCCCATTCACTCGGGAATATCCCAACGCACCTCCTAGAAGAAACGTGTTTCTGACTCGCTGAATCTCAACATAGATTCAACTCTCTTAGGTGAACGAACGCACAGCAGAGCAGTTTCAAGGAAACGTTTCTCCTGAGTTTTAGACGAAGTTTCCTGCTCTTTAGTACGGATGCCGGCATTGGGCTGGAAATACCGGTTTTGGGATTCTGCACAGAAAGGGTTTGCAAACCGCTGAATCCACACGTGAGTTTAACTCTGTCAGTTGAATGCACACATTGACAACCATTCAGTTAGATAGCTCCGTTTTGGTTTTAGAAGCAGATATTTCTCTGTACAGCCTATGGTCCCATTCACTCGGGAATATCCCAACGCAGCTCCTAGAAGAAACGTGTTTCTGACTCGCTGAATCTCAACATAGATTCAACTCTCTTAGGTGAACGAACGCACAGCATAGCAGTTTCAAGGAAACGTTTCTCCTGAGTTTTAGACGAAGTTTCCTGCTGTTTAGTACGTATGCCGGCATTGGGCTGGAAATACCGGTTTTGGGATTCTGCACAGAAATGGTTTGCAAACCGCTGAATCCACACGTGAGTTTAACTCTGTCAGTTGAATGCACACATTGACAACCATTCAGTTAGATAGCTCCGTTTTGGTTTTAGAAGCAGATATTTCTCTGTACAGCCTATGGTCCCATTCACTCGGGAATATCCCAACGCAGCTCCTAGCATAAACGTGTTTCTGACTCGCTGAATCTCAACATAGATTCAACTCTCTTAGGTGAACGAACGCACAGCAGAGCAGTTTCAAGGAAACGTTTCTCCTGAGTTTTAGACGAAGTTTCCTGCTGTTTAGTACGGATGCCGGCATTGGGCTGGAAATACCGGTTTTGGGATTCTGCACAGAAATGGATTGCAAACCGCTGAATCCACATGTGAGTTTAACTCTGTCAGTTGAATGCAAACATTGACAACCATTCAGTTAGATACCACCCTTTTGGTTGTAGGAGCAGATATTTCTCTGTACAGCCTATGGTCCCATTCACTCGGGAATATCCCAACGCACCTCCTAGAAGAAACGTGTTTCTGACTCGCTGAATCTCAACATAGATTCAAATCTCTTAGGTGATCGAACGCACAGCAGAGCAGTTTCAAGGAAACGTTTCTCCTGAGTTTTAGACGAAGTTTCCTGCTGTTTAGTACGGATGCCGGCATTGGGCTGGAAATACCGGTTTTGGGATTCTGCACAGAAAGGGTTTGCAAACCGCTGAATCCACACGTGAGTTTAACTCTGTCAGTTGAATGCACACATTGACAACCATTCAGTTAGATAGCTCCGTTTTGGTTTTAGAAGCAGATATTTCTCTGTACAGCCTATGGTCCCATTCACTCGGGAATATCCCAACGCAGCTCCTAGAAGAAACGTGTTTCTGACTCGCTGAATCTCAACATAGATTCAACTCTCTTAGGTGAACGAACGCACAGCAGAGCAGTTTCAAGGAAACGTTTCTCCTGAGTTTTAGACGAAGTTTCCTACTGTTTAGTACGGATGCCGGCATTGGGCTGGAAATACCGGTTTTGGGATTCTGCACAGAAATGGATTGCAAACCGCTGAATCCACACGTGAGTTTAACTCTGTCAGTTGAATGCACACATTGACAACCATTCAGTTAGATAGCTCCGTTTTGGTTTTAGAAGCAGATATTTCTCTGTACAGCCTATGGTCCCATTCACTCGGGAATATCCCAACGCAGCTCCTAGCATAAACGTGTTTCTGACTCGCTGAATCTCAGCATAGTTTCAACTCTCTTAGGTGAACGAAAGCACAGCAGAGCAGTTTCAAGGAAACGTTTCTCCTGAGTTTTAGACGAAGTTTCTTGCTGTTTTAGTACGGATGCCGGCATTGAGCTGGAATTACCGGTTTTGGGATTCTGCACAGAAAGGGTTTGTAAACCGCTGAATCCAAACGTGAGTTTAACTCTGTCAGTTGAATGCACACATTGACAACCATTCAGTTAGATACCACCCTTTTGGTTGTAGGAGCAGATATTTCTCTGTACAGCCTATGGTCCCATTCACTCGGGAATATCCCAAAGCAGCTCGTAGAAGAAACGTGTTTCTGACTCGCTGAATCTCAACATAGATTCAACTCTCTTAGGTGAACGAACGCACAGCAGAGCAGTTTCAAGGAAACGTTTCTCCTGAGTTTTAGACGAAGTTTCCTGCTGTTTAGTACGGATGCCGGCATTGGGCTGGAAATACCGGTTTTGGGATTCTGCACAGAAAGGGTTTGCAAACCGCTGAATCCACACGTGAGTTTAATTCTGTCAGTTGAATGCACACATTGACAACCATTCAGTTAGATAGCTCCGTTTTGGTTTTAGAAGCAGATATTTCTCTGTACAGCCTATGGTCCCATTCACTCGGGAATATCCCAACGCACCTCCTAGAAGAAACGTGTTTCTGACTCGCTGAATCTCAACATAGATTCAACTCTCTTAGGTGAACGAACGCACAGCAGAGCAGTTTCAAGGAAACGTTTCTCCTGAGTTTTAGACGAAGTTTCCTGCTGTTTAGTACGTATGCCGGCATTGGGCTGGAAATACCGGTTTTGGGATTCTGCACAGAAATGGTTTGCAAACCGCTGAATCCACACGTGAGTTTAACTCTGTCAGTTGAATGCACACATTGACAACCATTCAGTTAGATAGCTCCGTTTTGGTTTTAGAAGCAGATATTTCTCTGTACAGCCTATGGTCCCATTCACTCGGGAATATCCCAACGCAGCTCCTAGCATAAACGTGTTTCTGACTCGCTGAATCTCAACATAGATTCAACTCTCTTAGGTGAACGAACGCACAGCAGAGCAGTTTCAAGGAAACGTTTCTCCTGAGTTTTTAGACGAAGTTTCCTGCTGTTTAGTACGGATGCCGGCATTGGGCTGGAAATACCGGTTTTGGGATTCTGCACAGAAATGGATTGCAAACCGCTGAATCCACACGTGAGTTTAACTCTGTCAGTTGAATGCACACATTGACAACCATTCAGTTAGATACCACCCTTTTGGTTGTAGGAGCAGATATTTCTCTGTACAGCCTATGGTCCCATTCACTCGGGAATATCCCAACGCACCTCCTAGAAGAAACGTGTTTCTGACTCGCTGAATCTCAACATAGATTCAAATCTCTTAGGTGATCGAACGCACAGCAGAGCAGTTTCAAGGAAACGTTTCTCCTGAGTTTTAGACGAAGTTTCCTGCTGTTTAGTACGGATGCCGGCATTGGGCTGGAAATACCGGTTTTGGGATTCTGCACAGAAAGGGTTTGCAAACCGCTGAATCCACACGTGAGTTTAACTCTGTCAGTTGAATGCACACATTGACAACCATTCAGTTAGATAGCTCCGTTTTGGTTTTAGAAGCAGATATTTCTCTGTACAGCCTATGGTCCCATTCACTCGGGAATATCCCAACGCAGCTCCTAGAAGAAACGTGTTTCTGACTCGCTGAATCTCAACATAGATTCAACTCTCTTAGGTGAACGAACGCACAGCAGAGCAGTTTCAAGGAAACGTTTCTCCTGAGTTTTAGACGAAGTTTCCTGCTGTTTAGTACGTATGCCGGCATTGGGCTGGAAATACCGGTTTTGGGATTCTGCACAGAAATGGTTTGCAAACCGCTGAATCCACACGTGAGTTTAACTCTGTCAGTTGAATGCACACATTGACAACCATTCAGTTAGATAGCTCCGTTTTGGTTTTAGAAGCAGATATTTCTCTGTACAGCCTATGGTCCCATTCACTCGGGAATATCCCAACGCAGCTCCTAGCATAAACGTGTTTCTGACTCGCTGAATCTCAACATAGATTCAACTCTCTTAGGTGAACGAACGCAACAGCAGAGCAGTTTCAAGGAAACGTTTCTCCTGAGTTTTAGACGAAGTTTCCTGCTGTTTAGTACGGATGCCGGCATTGGGCTGGAAATACCGGTTTTGGGATTCTGCACAGAAATGGATTGCAAACCGCTGAATCCGCACGTGAGTTTAACTCTGTCTGTTGAATGCACACATTGACAACCATTCAGTTAGATAGCTCCGTTTTGGTTGTAGGAGCAGATATTTCTCTGTACAGCCTATGGTCCCATTCACTCGGGAATATCCCAACGCACCTCCTAGAAGAAACGTGTTTCTGACTCGCTGAATCTCAACATAGATTCAAATCTCTTAGGTGATCGAACGCACAGCAGAGCAGTTTCAAGGAAACGTTTCTCCTGAGTTTTAGACGAAGTTTCTGCTGTTTAGTACGGATGCGGCATTGGGCTGGAAATACCGGTTTTTGGGATTCTGCACAGAATGGATTGCAAACCGCTGAATCCACACGTGAGTTTAACTCTGTCAGTTGAATGCACACATTGACAACCATTCAGTTACATAGCTCCGTTTTGGTTTTAGAAGCAGATATTTCTCTGTACAGCCTATGGTCCCATTCACTCGGGAATATCCCAACGCAGCTCCTAGAAGAAACGTGTTTCTGACTCGCTGAATCTCAACATAATTCAACTCTCTTAGGTGAACGAACGCACAGCAGAGCAGTTTCAAGGAAACGTTTCTCCTGAGTTTTAGACGAAGTTTCCTGCTGTTTAGTACGTATGCCGGCATTGAGCTGGAATTACCGGTTTTGGGATTCTGCACAGAAAGGGTTTGTAAACCGCTGAATCCAAACGTGAGTTTAACTCTGTCAGTTGAATGCACACATAGACAACCATTCAGTTAGATACCACCCTTTTGGTTGTAGGAGCAGATATTTCTCTGTACAGCCTATGGTCCCATTCACTCGGGAATATCCCAACGCAGCTCCTAGAAGAAACGTGTTTCTGACTCGCTGAATCTCAACATAGATTCAACTCTCTTAGGTGAACGAACGCACAGCAGAGCAGTTTCAAGGAAACGTTTCTCCTGAGTTTTAGACGAAGTTTCCTGCTGTTTAGTACGGATGCCGGCATTGGGCTGGAAATACCGGTTTTGGGATTCTGCACAGAAAGGGTTTGCAAACCGCTGAATCCACACGTGAGTTTAACTCTGTCAGTTGAATGCACACATTGACAACCATTCAGTTAGATAGCTCCGTTTTGGTTTTAGAAGCAGATATTTCTCTGTACAGCCTATGGTCCCATTCACTCGGGAATATCCCAACGCAGCTCCTAGAAGAAACGTGTTTCTGACTCGCTGAATCTCAACATAGATTCAACTCTCTTAGGTGAACGAACGCACAGCAGAGCAGTTTCAAGGAAACGTTTCTCCTGAGTTTTAGACGAAGTTTCCTGCTGTTTAGTACGGATGCCGGCATTGGGCTGGAAATACCGGTTTTGGGATTCTGCACAGAAAGGGTTTGCAAACCGCTGAATCCACACGTGAGTTTAACTCTGTCAGTTGAATGCACACATTGACAACCATTCAGTTAGATAGCTCCGTTTTGGTTTTAGAAGCAGATATTTCTCTGTACAGCCTATGGCCATTCACTCGGGAATATCCCAACGCAGCTCCTAGCATAAACGTGTTTCTGACTCGCTGAATCTCAACATAGATTCAACTCTCTTAGGTGAACGAACGCACAGCATAGCAGTTTCAAGGAAACGTTTCTCCTGAGTTTTAGACGAAGTTTCCTGCTGTTTAGTACGTATGCCGGCATTGGGCTGGAAATACCGGTTTTGGGATTCTGCACAGAAATGGTTTGCAAACCGCTGAATCCACACGTGAGTTTAACTCTGTCAGTTGAATGCACACATTGACAACCATTCAGTTAGATAGCTCCGTTTTGGTTTTTAGAAGCAGATATTTCTCTGTACAGCCTATGGTCCCATTCACTCGGGAATATCCCCAACGCAGCTCCTAGCATAAACGTGTTTCTGACTCGCTGAATCTCAACATAGATTCAACTCTCTTAGGTGAACGAACGCACAGCAGAGCAGTTTCAAGGAAACGTTTCTCCTGAGTTTTAGACGAAGTTTCCTGCTGTTTAGTACGGATGCCGGCATTGGGCTGGAAATACCGGTTTTGGGATTCTGCACAGAAATGGATTGCAAACCGCTGAATCCACATGTGAGTTTAACTCTGTCAGTTGAATGCAAACATTGACAACCATTCAGTTAGATACCACCCTTTTGGTTGTAGGAGCAGATATTTCTCTGTACAGCCTATGGTCCCATTCACTCGGGAATATCCCAACGCACCTCCTAGAAGAAACGTGTTTCTGACTCGCTGAATCTCAACATAGATTCAAATCTCTTAGGTGATCGAACGCACAGCAGAGCAGTTTCAAGGAAACGTTTCTCCTGAGTTTTAGACGAAGTTTCCTGCTGTTTAGTACGGATGCCGGCATTGGGCTGGAAATACCGGTTTTGGGATTCTGCACAGAAAGGGTTTGCAAACCGCTGAATCCACACGTGAGTTTAACTCTGTCAGTTGAATGCACACATTGACAACCATTCAGTTAGATAGCTCCGTTTTGGTTTTAGAAGCAGATATTTCTCTGTACAGCCTATGGTCCCATTCACTCGGGAATATCCCAACGCAGCTCCTAGAAGAAACGTGTTTCTGACTCGCTGAATCTCAACATAGATTCAACTCTCTTAGGTGAACGAACGCACAGCAGAGCAGTTTCAAGGAAACGTTTCTCCTGAGTTTTAGACGAAGTTTCCTACTGTTTAGTACGGATGCCGGCATTGGGCTGGAAAATACCGGTTTTGGGATTCTGCACAGAAATGGATTGCAAACCGCTGAATCCACACGTGAGTTTAACTCTGTCAGTTGAATGCACACATTGACAACCATTCAGTTAGATAGCTCCGTTTTGGTTTTAGAAGCAGATATTTCTCTGTACAGCCTATGGTCCATTCACTCGGGAATATCCCAACGCAGCTCCTAGCATAAACGTGTTTCTGACTCGCTGAATCTCAGCATAGTTCAAACTCTTAGGTGAACGAAAGCACAGCAGAGCAGTTTCAAGGAAACGTTTCTCCTGAGTTTTAGACGAAGTTTCTTGCTGTTTAGTACGGATGCCGGCATTGAGCTGGAATTACCGGTTTTGGGATTCTGCACAGAAAGGGTTTGTAAACCGCTGAATCCAAACGTGAGTTTAACTCTGTCAGTTGAATGCACACATTGACAACCATTCAGTTAGATACCACCCTTTTGGTTGTAGGAGCAGATATTTCTCTGTACAGCCTATGGTCCCATTCACTCGGGGAATATCCCAAAGCAGCTCGTAGAAGAAACGTGTTTCTGACTCGCTGAATCTCAACATAGATTCAACTCTCTTAGGTGAACGAACGCACAGCAGAGCAGTTTCAAGGAAACGTTTCTCCTGAGTTTTAGACGAAGTTTCCTGCTGTTTAGTACGGATGCCGGCATTGGGCTGGAAATACCGGTTTTGGGATTCTGCACAGAAAGGGTTTGCAAACCGCTGAATCCACACGTGAGTTTAACTCTGTCAGTTGAATGCACACATTGACAACCATTCAGTTAGATAGCTCCGTTTTGGTTTTAGAAGCAGATATTTCTCTGTACAGCCTATGGTCCCATTCACTCGGGAATATCCCAACGCAGCTCCTAGAAGAAACCGTGTTTCTGACTCGCTGAATCTCAACATAGATTCAACTCTCTTAGGTGAACGAACGAACAGCAGAGCAGTTTCAAGGAAACGTTTCTCCTGAGTTTTAGACGAAGTTTCCTGCTGTTTAGTACGTATGCCGGCATTGGGCTGGAAATACCGGTTTTGGGATTCTGCACAGAAATGGTTTGCAAACCGCTGAATCCACACGTGAGTTTAACTCTGTCAGTTGAATGCACACATTGACAACCATTCAGTTAGATAGCTCCGTTTTGGTTTTAGAAGCAGATATTTCTCTGTACAGCCTATGGTCCCATTCACTCGGGAATATCCCAACGCAGCTCCTAGCATAAACGTGTTTCTGACTCGCTGAATCTCAACATAGATTCAACTCTCTTAGGTGAACGAACGCACAGCAGAGCAGTTTCAAGGAAACGTTTCTCCTGAGTTTTAGACGAAGTTTCCTGCTGTTTAGTACGGATGCCGGCATTGGGCTGGAAATACCGGTTTGGGATTCTGCACAGAAATGGATTGCAAACCGCTGAATCCGCACGTGAGTTTAACTCTGTCAGTTGAATGCACACATTGACAACCATTCAGTTAGATAGCTCCGTTTTGGTTGTAGGAGCAGATATTTCTCTGTACAGCCTATGGTCCCATTCACTCGGGAATATCCCAACGCACCTCCTAGAAGAAACGTGTTTCTGACTCGCTGAATCTCAACATAGATTCAAATCTCTTAGGTGATCGAACGCACAGCAGAGCAGTTTCAAGGAAACGTTTCTCCTGAGTTTTAGACGAAGTTTCCTGCTGTTTAGTACGGATGCCGGCATTGGGCTGGAAATACCGGTTTTGGGATTCTGCACAGAAATGGATTGCAAACCGCTGAATCCACACGTGAGTTTAACTCTGTCAGTTGAATGCACACATTGACAACCATTCAGTTACATAGCTCCGTTTTGGTTTTAGAAGCAGATATTTCTCTGTACAGCCTATGGTCCCATTCACTCGGGAATATCCCAACGCAGCTCCTAGAAGAAACGTGTTTCTGACTCGCTGAATCTCAACATAATTTCAACTCTCTTAGGTGAACGAACGCACAGCAGCAGTTTCAAGGAAACGTTTCTCCTGAGTTTTAGACGAAGTTTCCTGCTGTTTAGTACGGATGCCGGCATTGAGCTGGAATTACCGGTTTTGGGATTCTGCACAGAAAGGGTTTGTAAACCGCTGAATCCAAACGTGAGTTTAACTCTGTCAGTTGAATGCACACATTGACAACCATTCAGTTAGATACCACCCTTTTGGTTGTAGGAGCAGATATTTCTCTGTACAGCCTATGGTCCCATTCACTCGGGAATATCCCAACGCAGCTCCTAGAAGAAACGTGTTTCTGACTCGCTGAATCTCAACATAGATTCAACTCTCTTAGGTGAACGAACGCACAGCAGAGCAGTTTCAAGGAAACGTTTCTCCTGAGTTTTAGACGAAGTTTCCTGCTGTTTAGTACGGATGCCGGCATTGGGCTGGAAATACCGGTTTTGGGATTCTGCACAGAAAGGGTTTGCAAACCGCTGAATCCACACGTGAGTTTAACTCTGTCAGTTGAATGCACACATTGACAACCATTCAGTTAGATAGCTCCGTTTTGGTTTTAGAAGCAGATATTTCTCTGTACAGCCTATGGTCCCATTCACTCGGGAATATCCCAACGCAGCTCCTAGAAGAAACGTGTTTCTGACTCGCTGAATCTCAACATAGATTCAACTCTCTTAGGTGAACGAACGCACAGCAGAGCAGTTTCAAGGAAACGTTTCTCCTGAGTTTTAGACGAAGTTTCCTGCTGTTTAGTACGGATGCCGGCATTGGGCTGGAAATACCGGTTTTGGGATTCTGCACAGAAAGGGTTTGCAAACCGCTGAATCCACACGTGAGTTTAACTCTGTCAGTTGAATGCACACATTGACAACCATTCAGTTAGATAGCTCCGTTTTGGTTTTAGAAGCAGATATTTCTCTGTACAGCCTATGGCCCATTCACTCGGGAATATCCCAACGCAGCTCCTAGCATAAACGTGTTTCTGACTCGCTGAATCTCAACATAGATTCAACTCTCTTAGGTGAACGAACGCACAGCAGAGCAGTTTCAAGGAAACGTTTCTCCTGAGTTTTAGACGAAGTTTCCTGCTGTTTAGTACGGATGCCGGCATTGGGCTGGAAATACCGGTTTTGGGATTCTGCACAGAAATGGATTGCAAACCGCTGAATCCGCACGTGAGTTTAACTCTGTCAGTTGAATGCACACATTGACAACCATTCAGTTAGATAGCTCCGTTTTGGTTGTAGGAGCAGATATTTCTCTGTACAGCCTATGGTCCCATTCACTCGGGAATATCCCAACGCACCTCCTAGAAGAAACGTGTTTCTGACTCGCTGAATCTCAACATAGATTCAAATCTCTTAGGTGATCGAACGCACAGCAGAGCAGTTTCAAGGAAACGTTTCTCCTGAGTTTTAGACGAAGTTTCCTGCTGTTTAGTACGGATGCCGGCATTGGGCTGGAAATACCGATTTTGGGATTCTGCACAGAAATGGATTGCAAACCGCTGAATCCACACGTGAGTTTAACTCTGTCAGTTGAATGCACACATTGACAACCATTCAGTTAGATAGCTCCGTTTTGGTTTTAGAAGCAGATATTTCTCTGTACAGCCTATGGTCCCATTCACTCGGGAATATCCCAACGCAGCTCCTAGAAGAAACGTGTTTCTGACTCGCTGAATCTCAACATAATTTCAACTCTCTTAGGTGAACGAACGCACAGCAGAGCAGTTTCAAGGAAACGTTTCTCCTGAGTTTTAGACGAAGTTTCCTGCTGTTTAGTACGGATGCCGGCATTGAGCTGGAATTACCGGTTTTGGGATTCTGCACAGAAAGGGTTTGTAAACCGCTGAATCCAAACGTGAGTTTAAATCTGTCAGTTGAATGCACACATTGACAACCATTCAGTTAGATACCACCCTTTTGGTTGTAGGAGCAGATATTTCTCTGTACAGCCTATGGTCCCATTCACTCGGGAATATCCCAACGCAGCTCCTAGAAGAAACGTGTTTCTGACTCGCTGAATCTCAACATAGATTCAACTCTCTTAGGTGAACGAACGCACAGCAGAGCAGTTTCAAGGAAACGTTTCTCCTGAGTTTTAGACGAAGTTTCCTGCTGTTTAGTACGGATGCCGGCATTGGGCTGGAAATACCGGTTTTGGGATTCTGCACAGAAAGGGTTTGCAAACCGCTGAATCGACACGTGAGTTTAACTCTGTCAGTTGAATGCACACATTGACAACCATTCAGTTAGATAGCTCCGTTTTGGTTTTAGAAGCAGATATTTCTCTGTACAGCCTATGGTCCCATTCACTCGGGAATATCCCAACGCAGCTCCTAGAAGAAACGTGTTTCTGACTCGCTGAATCTCAACATAGATTCAACTCTCTTAGGTGAACGAACGCACAGCAGAGCAGTTTCAAGGAAACGTTTCTCCTGAGTTTTAGACGAAGTTTCCTGCTGTTTAGTACGGATGCCGGCATTGGGCTGGAAATACCGGTTTTGGGATTCTGCACAGAAAGGGTTTGCAAACCGCTGAATCCACACGTGAGTTTAACTCTGTCAGTTGAATGCACACATTGACAACCATTCAGTTAGATAGCTCCGTTTTGGTTTTAGAAGCAGATATTTCTCTGTACAGCCTATGGTCCCATTCACTCGGGAATATCCCAACGCAGCTCCTAGCATAAACGTGTTTCTGACTCGCTGAATCTCAACATAGATTCAACTCTCTTAGGTGAACGAACGCACAGCAGAGCAGTTTCAAGGAAACGTTTCTCCTGAGTTTTAGACGAAGTTTCCTGCTGTTTAGTACGGATGCCGGCATTGGGCTGGAAATACCGGTTTTGGGATTCTGCACAGAAATGGATTGCAAACCGCTGAATCCACACGTGAGTTTAACTCTGTCAGTTGAATGCACACATTGACAACCATTCAGTTAGATACCACCCTTTTGGTTGTAGGAGCAGATATTTCTCTGTACAGCCTATGGTCCCATTCACTCGGGAATATCCCAACGCACCTCCTAGAAGAAACGTGTTTCTGACTCGCTGAATCTCAACATAGATTCAAATCTCTTAGGTGATCGAACGCACAGCAGAGCAGTTTCAAGGAAACGTTTCTCCTGAGTTTTAGACGAAGTTTCCTGCTGTTTAGTACGGATGCCGGCATTGGGCTGGAAATACCGGTTTTGGGATTCTGCACAGAAAGGGTTTGCAAACCGCTGAATCCACACGTGAGTTTAACTCTGTCAGTTGAATGCACACATTGACAACCATTCAGTTAGATAGCTCCGTTTTGGTTTTAGAAGCAGATATTTCTCTGTACAGCCTATGGTCCCATTCACTCGGGAATATCCCAACGCAGCTCCTAGAAGAAACGTGTTTCTGACTCGCTGAATCTCAACATAGATTCAACTCTCTTAGGTGAACGAACGAACAGCAGAGCAGTTTCAAGGAAACGTTTCTCCTGAGTTTTAGACGAAGTTTCCTGCTGTTTAGTACGTATGCCGGCATTGGGCTGGAAATACCGGTTTTGGGATTCTGCACAGAAATGGTTTGCAAACCGCTGAATCCACACGTGAGTTTAACTCTGTCAGTTGAATGCACACATTGACAACCATTCAGTTAGATAGCTCCGTTTTGGTTTTAGAAGCAGATATTTCTCTGTACAGCCTATGGTCCCATTCACTCGGGAATATCCCAACGCAGCTCCTAGCATAAACGTGTTTCTGACTCGCTGAATCTCAACATAGATTCAACTCTCTTAGGTGAACGAACGCACAGCAGAGCAGTTTCAAGGAAACGTTTCTCCTGAGTTTTAGACGAAGTTTCCTGCTGTTTAGTACGTATGCCGGCATTGGGCTGGAAATACCGGTTTTGGGATTCTGCACAGAAATGGATTGCAAACCGCTGAATCCGCACGTGAGTTTAACTCTGTCAGTTGAATGCACACATTGACAACCATTCAGTTAGATAGCTCCGTTTTGGTTGTAGGAGCAGATATTTCTCTGTACAGCCTATGGTCCCATTCACTCGGGAATATCCCAACGCACCTCCTAGAAGAAACGTGTTTCTGACTCGCTGAATCTCAACATAGATTCAAATCTCTTAGGTGATCGAACGCACAGCAGAGCAGTTTCAAGGAAACGTTTCTCCTGAGTTTTAGACGAAGTTTCCTGCTGTTTAGTACGGATGCCGGCATTGGGCTGGAAATACCGGTTTTGGGATTCTGCACAGAAATGGATTGCAAACCGCTGAATCCACACGTGAGTTTAACTCTGTCAGTTGAATGCACACATTGACAACCATTCAGTTAGATAGCTCCGTTTTGGTTTTAGAAGCAGATATTTCTCTGTACAGCCTATGGTCCCATTCACTCGGGAATATCCCAACGCAGCTCCTAGAAGAAACGTGTTTCTGACTCGCTGAATCTCAACATAATTTCAACTCTCTTAGGTGAACGAACGCACAGCAGAGCAGTTTCAAGGAAACGTTTCTCCTGAGTTTTAGACGAAGTTTCCTGCTGTTTAGTACGGATGCCGGCATTGAGCTGGAATTACCGGTTTTGGGATTCTGCACAGAAAGGGTTTGTAAACCGCTGAATCCAAACGTGAGTTTAACTCTGTCAGTTGAATGCACACATTGACAACCATTCAGTTAGATACCACCCTTTTGGTTGTAGGAGCAGATATTTCTCTGTACAGCCTATGGTCCCATTCACTCGGGAATATCCCAACGCAGCTCCTAGAAGAAACGTGTTTCTGACTCGCTGAATCTCAACATAGATTCAACTCTCTTAGGTGAACGAACGCACAGCAGAGCAGTTTCAAGGAAACGTTTCTCCTGAGTTTTAGACGAAGTTTCCTGCTGTTTAGTACGGATGCCGGCATTGGGCTGGAAATACCGGTTTTGGGATTCTGCACAGAAAGGGTTTGCAAACCGCTGAATCCACACGTGAGTTTAACTCTGTCAGTTGAATGCACACATTGACAACCATTCAGTTAGATAGCTCCGTTTTGGTTTTAGAAGCAGATATTTCTCTGTACAGCCTATGGTCCCATTCACTCGGGAATATCCCAACGCAGCTCCTAGAAGAAACGTGTTTCTGACTCGCTGAATCTCAACATAGATTCAACTCTCTTAGGTGAACGAACGCACAGCAGAGCAGTTTCAAGGAAACGTTTCTCCTGAGTTTTAGACGAAGTTTCCTGCTGTTTAGTACGGATGCCGGCATTGGGCTGGAAATACCGGTTTTGGGATTCTGCACAGAAAGGGTTTGCAAACCGCTGAATCCACACGTGAGTTTAACTCTGTCAGTTGAATGCACACATTGACAACCATTCAGTTAGATAGCTCCGTTTTGGTTTTAGAAGCAGATATTTCTCTGTACAGCCTATGGTCCCATTCACTCGGGAATATCCCAACGCAGCTCCTAGCATAAACGTGTTTCTGACTCGCTGAATCTCAACATAGATTCAACTCTCTTAGGTGAACGAACGCACAGCAGAGCAGTTTCAAGGAAACGTTTCTCCTGAGTTTTAGACGAAGTTTCCTGCTGTTTAGTACGGATGCCGGCATTGGGCTGGAAATACCGGTTTTGGGATTCTGCACAGAAATGGATTGCAAACCGCTGAATCCGCACGTGAGTTTAACTCTGTCAGTTGAATGCACACATTGACAACCATTCAGTTAGATAGCTCCGTTTTGGTTGTAGGAGCAGATATTTCTCTGTACAGCCTATGGTCCCATTCACTCGGGAATATCCCAACGCACCTCCTAGAAGAAACGTGTTTCTGACTCGCTGAATCTCAACATAGATTCAAATCTCTTAGGTGATCGAACGCACAGCAGAGCAGTTTCAAGGAAACGTTTCTCCTGAGTTTTAGACGAAGTTTCCTGCTGTTTAGTACGGATGCCGGCATTGGGCTGGAAATACCGATTTTGGGATTCTGCACAGAAATGGATTGCAAACCGCTGAATCCACACGTGAGTTTAACTCTGTCAGTTGAATGCACACATTGACAACCATTCAGTTAGATAGCTCCGTTTTGGTTTTAGAAGCAGATATTTCTCTGTACAGCCTATGGTCCCATTCACTCGGGAATATCCCAACGCAGCTCCTAGAAGAAACGTGTTTCTGACTCGCTGAATCTCAACATAATTTCAACTCTCTTAGGTGAACGAACGCACAGCAGAGCAGTTTCAAGGAAACGTTTCTCCTGAGTTTTAGACGAAGTTTCCTGCTGTTTAGTACGGATGCCGGCATTGAGCTGGAATTACCGGTTTTGGGATTCTGCACAGAAAGGGTTTGTAAACCGCTGAATCCAAACGTGAGTTTAAATCTGTCAGTTGAATGCACACATTGACAACCATTCAGTTAGATACCACCCTTTTGGTTGTAGGAGCAGATATTTCTCTGTACAGCCTATGGTCCCATTCACTCGGGAATATCCCAACGCAGCTCCTAGAAGAAACGTGTTTCTGACTCGCTGAATCTCAACATAGATTCAACTCTCTTAGGTGAACGAACGCACAGCAGAGCAGTTTCAAGGAAACGTTTCTCCTGAGTTTTAGACGAAGTTTCCTGCTGTTTAGTACGGATGCCGGCATTGGGCTGGAAATACCGGTTTTGGGATTCTGCACAGAAAGGGTTTGCAAACCGCTGAATCGACACGTGAGTTTAACTCTGTCAGTTGAATGCACACATTGACAACCATTCAGTTAGATAGCTCCGTTTTGGTTTTAGAAGCAGATATTTCTCTGTACAGCCTATGGTCCCATTCACTCGGGAATATCCCAACGCAGCTCCTAGAAGAAACGTGTTTCTGACTCGCTGAATCTCAACATAGATTCAACTCTCTTAGGTGAACGAACGCACAGCAGAGCAGTTTCAAGGAAACGTTTCTCCTGAGTTTTAGACGAAGTTTCCTGCTGTTTAGTACGGATGCCGGCATTGGGCTGGAAATACCGGTTTTGGGATTCTGCACAGAAAGGGTTTGCAAACCGCTGAATCCACACGTGAGTTTAACTCCGTCAGTTGAATGCACACATTGACAACCATTCAGTTAGATAGCTCCGTTTTGGTTTTAGAAGCAGATATTTCTCTGTACAGCCTATGGTCCCATTCACTCGGGAATATCCCAACGCAGCTCCTAGCATAAACGTGTTTCTGACTCGCTGAATCTCAACATAGATTCAACTCTCTTAGGTGAACGAACGCACAGCAGAGCAGTTTCAAGGAAACGTTTCTCCTGAGTTTTAGACGAAGTTTCCTGCTGTTTAGTACGGATGCCGGCATTGGGCTGGAAATACCGGTTTTGGGATTCTGCACAGAAATGGATTGCAAACCGCTGAATCCGCACGTGAGTTTAACTCTGTCAGTTGAATGCACACATTGACAACCATTCAGTTAGATACCACCCTTTTGGTTGTAGGAGCAGATATTTCTCTGTACAGCCTATGGTCCCATTCACTCGGGAATATCCCAACGCACCTCCTAGAAGAAACGTGTTTCTGACTCGCTGAATCTCAACATAGATTCAAATCTCTTAGGTGATCGAACGCACAGCAGAGCAGTTTCAAGGAAACGTTTCTCCTGAGTTTTAGACGAAGTTTCCTGCTCTTTAGTACGGATGCCGGCATTGGGCTGGAAATACCGGTTTTGGGATTCTGCACAGAAAGGGTTTGCAAACCGCTGAATCCACACGTGAGTTTAACTCTGTCAGTTGAATGCACACATTGAAAACCATTCAGTTAGATAGCTCCGTTTTGGTTTTAGAAGCAGATATTTCTCTGTACAGCCTATGGTCCCATTCACTCGGGAATATCCCAACGCAGGTCCTAGAAGAAACGTGTTTCTGACTCGCTGAATCTCAACATAGATTCAACTCTCTTAGGTGAACGAACGCACAGCAGAGCAGTTTCAAGGAAACGTTTCTCCTGAGTTTTAGACGAAGTTTCCTGCTGTTTAGTACGGATGCCGGCATTGGGCTGGAAATACCGGTTTTGGGATTCTGTACAGAAATGGATTGCAAACCGCTGAATCCACACGTGAGTTTAACTCTGTCAGTTGAATGCACACATTGACAACCATTCAGTTAGATAGCTCCGTTTTGGTTTTAGAAGCAGATATTTCTCTGTACAGCCTATGGTCCCATTCACTCGGGAATATCCCAACGCAGCTCCTAGCATAAACGTGTTTCTGACTCGCTGAATCTCAACATAGTTTCAACTCTCTTAGGTGAACGAACGCACAGCAGAGCAGTTTCAAGGAAACGTTTCTCCTGAGTTTTAGACGAAGTTTCCTGCTGTTTAGTACGGATGCCGGCATTGGGCTGGAATTACCGGTTTTGGGATTCTGCACAGAAAGGGTTTGTAAACCGCTGAATCCAAACGTGAGTTTAACTCTGTCAGTTGAATGCACACATTGACAACCATTCAGTTAGATACCACCCTTTTGGTTGTAGGAGCAGATATTTCTCTGTACAGCCTATGGTCCCATTCACTCGGGAATATCCCAATGCACCTCCTAGAAGAAACGTGTTTCTGACTCGCTGAATCTCAACATAGATTCAACTCTCTTAGGTGATCGAACGCACAGCAGAGCAGTTTCAAGGAAACGTTTCTCCTGAGTTTTAGACGAAGTTTCCTGCTGTTTAGTACGGATGCCGGCATTGGTCTGGAAATACCGGTTTTGGGATTCTGCACAGAAAGGGTTTGCAAACCGCTGAATCCACACGTGAGTTTAACTCTGTCTGTTGAATGCACACATTGACAACCATTCAGTTAGATAGCTCCGTTTTGGTTTTAGAAGCAGATATTTCTCTGTACAGCCTATGGTCCCATTCACTCGGGAATATCCCAACGCAGCTACTAGAAGAAACGTGTTTCTGACTCGCTGAATCTCAACATAGATTCAACTCTCTTAGGTGAACGAACGCACAGCAGAGCAGTTTCAAGGAAACGTTTCTCCTGAGTTTTAGACGAAGTTTCCTGCTGTTTAGTACGGATGCCGGCATTGGGCTGGAAATACCGGTTTTGGGATTCTGCACAGAAATGGATTGCAAACCGCTGAATCCACACGTGAGTTTAACTCTGTCAGTTGAATGCACACATTGACAACCATTCAGTTAGATAGCTCCGTTTTGGTTTTAGAAGCAGATATTTCTCTGTACAGCCTATGGTCCCATTCACTCGGGAATATCCCAACGCAGCTCCTAGCATAAACGTGTTTCTGACTCGCTGAATCTCAACATAGTTTCAACTCTCTTAGGTGAACGAACGCACAGCAGAGCAGTTTCAAGGAAACGTTTCTCCTGAGTTTTAGACGAAGTTTCCTGCTGTTTAGTACGGATGCCGGCATTGAGCTGGAATTACCGGTTTTGGGATTCTGCACAGAAAGGGTTTGTAAACCGCTGAATCCAAACGTGAGTTTAACTCTGTCAGTTGAATGCACACATTGACAACCATTCAGTTAGATACCACCCTTTTGGTTGTAGGAGCAGATATTTCTCTGTACAGTCTATGGTCCCATTCACTCGGGAATATCCCAACGCAGCTCCTAGAAGAAACGTGTTTCTGACTCGCTGAATCTCAACATAGATTCAACTCTCTTAGGTGAACGAACGCACAGCAGAGCAGTTTCAAGGAAACGTTTCTCCTGAGTTTTAGACGAAGTTTCCTGCTGTTTAGTACGGATGCCGGCATTGGGCTGGAAATACCGGTTTTGGGATTCTGCACAGAAAGGGTTTGCAAACCGCTGAATCCACACGTGAGTTTAACTCTGTTAGTTGAATGCACACATTGACAACCATTCAGTTAGATAGCTCCGTTTTGGTTTTAGAAGCAGATATTTCTCTGTACAGCCTATGGTCCCATTCACTCGGGAATATCCCAACGCAGCTCCTAGAAGAAACGTGTTTCTGACTCGCTGAATCTCAACATAGATTCAACTCTCTTAGGTGAACGAACGCACAGCAGAGCAGTTTCAAGGAAACGTTTCTCCTGAGTTTTAGACGAAGTTTCCTGCTGTTTAGTACGGATGCCGGCATTGGGCTGGAAATACCGGTTTTGGGATTCTGCACAGAAATGGTTTGCAAACCGCTGAATCCACACGTGAGTTTAACTCTGTCAGTTGAATGCACACATTGACAACCATTCAGTTAGATAGCTCCGTTTTGGTTTTAGAAGCAGATATTTCTCTGTACAGCCTATGGTCCCATTCACTCGGGAATATCCCAACGCAGCTCCTAGCATAAACGTGTTTCTGACTCGCTGAATCTCAACATAGTTTCAACTCTCTTAGGTGAACGAACGCACAGCAGAGCAGTTTCAAGGAAACGTTTCTCCTGAGTTTTAGACGAAGTTTCCTGCTGTTTAGTACGGATGCCGGCATTGGGCTGGAAATACCGGTTTTGGGATTCTGCACAGAAATGGATTGCAAACCGCTGAATCCACACGTGAGTTTAACTCTGTCAGTTGAATGCACACATTGACAACCATTCAGTTAGATACCACCCTTTTGGTTGTAGGAGCAGATATTTCTCTGTACAGCCTATGGTCCCATTCACTCGGGAATATCCCAACGCACCTCCTAGAAGAAACGTGTTTCTGACTCGCTGAATCTCAACATAGATTCAAATCTCTTAGGTGATCGAACGCACAGCAGAGCAGTTTCAAGGAAACGTTTCTCCTGAGTTTTAGACGAAGTTTCCTGCTGTTTAGTACGGATGCCGGCATTGGGCTGGAAATACCGGTTTTGGGATTCTGCACAGAAAGGGTTTGCAAACCGCTGAATCCACACGTGAGTTTAACTCTGTCAGTTGAATGCACACATTGACAACCATTCAGTTAGATAGCTCCGTTTTGGTTTTAGAAGCAGATATTTCTCTGTACAGCCTATGGTCCCATTCACTCGGGAATATCCCAACGCAGCTCCTAGAAGAAACGTGTTTCTGACTCGCTGAATCTCAACATAGATTCAACTCTCTTAGGTGAACGAACGCACAGCAGAGCAGTTTCAAGGAAACGTTTCTCCTGAGTTTTAGACGAAGTTTCCTGCTGTTTAGTACGGATGCCGGCATTGGGCTGGAAATACCGGTTTTGGGATTCTGCACAGAAAGGGTTTGCAAACCGCTGAATCCACACGTGAGTTTAACTCTGTCAGTTGAATGCACACATTGACAACCATTCAGTTAGATAGCTCCGTTTTGGTTTTAGAAGCAGATATTTCTCTGTACAGCCTATGGTCCCATTCACTCGGGAATATCCCAACGCAGCTCCTAGAAGAAACGTGTTTCTGACTCGCTGAATCTCAACATAGATTCAACTCTCTTAGGTGAACGAACGCACAGCAGAGCAGTTTCAAGGAAACGTTTCTCCTGAGTTTTAGACGAAGTTTCCTGCTGTTTAGTACGTATGCCGGCATTGGGCTGGAAATACCGGTTTTGGGATTCTGCACAGAAATGGTTTGCAAACCGCTGAATCCACACGTGAGTTTAACTCTGTCAGTTGAATGCACACATTGACAACCATT
>NW_026989035.1:0-41137 GCF_030222135.1 Aotus nancymaae
TCCACACACGGGTTTAACTCTGGAAGTTGAGTGCACACATTGACAACCGTTCTGTTAGATAGCTGCGTTTTGGATTTAGAAGCAGATGTTTCCCTGTGCTTACCGCTGTTTCTTCCATATGCCGGTAATGGGCTGAAAACACCTGTTTTGGGACTCTGCAGAGAAAGTGTTTGCAGACTGCTGAATCCACACACGGGTTTAACTCAGGAAGTTGAGTACACACATTGACAACCGTTCTGTTAGATAGCTGCGTTTTGGATTTAGAAGCAGATATTTCCCTGTGCTTACTGCTGTTTCTTCCATATGCCGGTAATGGGCTGAAAACGCCTGTTTTGGGACTCTGCAGAGAAAGTCTCTGCAGACTGCTGAATCCACACACGGGTTTAACTCTGGAAGTTGAGTGCACACATTGACAACCGTTCTGTTAGATAGCTGCGTTTTGGATTTAGAAGCAGATATTTCCCTGTGCTTACTGCTGTTTCTTCCATATGCCGGTAATGGGCTGAAAACGCCTGTTTTGGGACTCTGCAGAGAAAGTCTCTGCAGACTGCTGAATCCACACACGGGTTTAACTCTGGAAGTTGAGTGCACACATTGACAACCGTTCTGTTAGATAGCTGCGTTTTGGATTTAGAAGCAGATATTTCCCTGTGCTTACTGCTGTTTCTTCCATATGCCGGTAATGGGCTGAAAACGCCTGTTTTGGGACTCTGCAGAGAAAGTCTCTGCAGACTGCTGAATCCACACACGGGTTTAACTCTGGAAGTTGAGTGCACACATTGACAACCGTTCTGTTAGATAGCTGCGTTTTGGATTTAGAAGCAGATATTTCCCTGTGCTTACTGCTGTTTCTTCCATATGCCGGTAATGGGCTGAAAACGCCTGTTTTGGGACTCTGCAGAGAAAGTCTCTGCAGACTGCTGAATCCACACACGGGTTTAACTCTGGAAGTTGAGTGCACACATTGACAACCGTTCTGTTAGATAGCTGCGTTTTGGATTTAGAAGCAGATATTTCCCTGTGCTTACTGCTGTTTCTTCCATATGCCGGTAATGGGCTGAAAACGCCTGTTTTGGGACTCTGCAGAGAAAGTCTCTGCAGACTGCTGAATCCACACACGGGTTTAACTCTGGAAGTTGAGTGCACACATTGACAACCGTTCTGTTAGATAGCTGCGTTTTGGATTTAGAAGCAGATATTTCCCTGTGCTTACTGCTGTTTCTTCCATATGCCGGTAATGGGCTGAAAACGCCTGTTTTGGGACTCTGCAGAGAAAGTCTCTGCAGACTGCTGAATCCACACACGGGTTTAACTCTGGAAGTTGAGTGCACACATTGACAACCGTTCTGTTAGATAGCTGCGTTTTGGATTTAGAAGCAGATATTTCCCTGTGCTTACTGCTGTTTCTTCCATATGCCGGTAATGGGCTGAAAACGCCTGTTTTGGGACTCTGCAGAGAAAGTCTCTGCAGACTGCTGAATCCACACACGGGTTTAACTCTGGAAGTTGAGTGCACACATTGACAACCGTTCTGTTAGATAGCTGCGTTTTGGATTTAGAAGCAGATATTTCCCTGTGCTTACTGCTGTTTCTTCCATATGCCGGTAATGGGCTGAAAACGCCTGTTTTGGGACTCTGCAGAGAAAGTCTCTGCAGACTGCTGAATCCACACACGGGTTTAACTCTGGAAGTTGAGTGCACACATTGACAACCGTTCTGTTAGATAGCTGCGTTTTGGATTTAGAAGCAGATATTTCCCTGTGCTTACTGCTGTTTCTTCCATATGCCGGTAATGGGCTGAAAACGCCTGTTTTGGGACTCTGCAAAGAAAGTGTTTGCAGACTGCTGAATCCACACACGGGTTTTACTCTGGAAGTTGAGTGCACACATTGACAACCGTTCTGTTAGATAGCTGCGTTTTGGATTTAGAAGCAGATATTTCCCTGTGCTTACTGCTGTTTCTTCCATATGCCGGTAATGGGCTGAAAACGCCTGTCTTAGGACTCTGCAGAGAAAGTCTCTGCAGACTGCTGAATCCACAGACGGGTTTAACTCTGGAAGTTGAGTGCACACATTGACAACCGTTCTGTTAGATAGCTGCGTTTTGGATTTAGAAGCAGATATTTCCCTGTGCTTACTGCTGTTTCTTCCATATGCCGGTAATGGGCTGAAAACGCCTGTTTTGGGACTCTGCAGAGAAAGTGTTTGCAGACTGCTGAATCCACACACGGGTTTAACTCTGGAAGTTGAGTGCACACATTGACAACCGTTCTGTTAGATAGCTGCGTTTTGGATTTAGAAGCAGATATTTCCCTGTGCTTACTGCTGTTTCTTCCATATGCCGGTAATGGGCTGAAAACGCCTATTTTGGGACTCTGCAGAGAAAGTCTCTGCAGACTGCTGAATCCACACACGGGTTTAACTCTGGAAGTTGAGTGCACACATTGACAACCGTTCTGTTAGATAGCTGCGTTTTGGATTTAGAAGCAGATATTTCCCTGTGCTTACTGCTGTTTCTTCCATATGCCGGTAATGGGCTGAAAACGCCTGTTTTGGGACTCTGCAGAGAAAGTCTCTGCAGACTGCTGAATCCACACACGGGTTTAACTCTGGAAGTTGAGTGCACACATTGACAACCGTTCTGTTAGATAGCTGCGTTTTGGATTTAGAAGCAGATATTTCCCTGTGCTTACTGCTGTTTCTTCCATATGCCGGTAATGGGCTGAAAACGCCTGTTTTGGGACTCTGCAGAGAAAGTGTTTGCAGACTGCTGAATCCACACACGGGTTTAACTCTGGAAGTTGAGTGCACACATTGACAACCGTTCTGTTAGATAGCTGCGTTTTGGATTTAGAAGCAGATATTTCCCTGTGCTTACTGCTGTTTCTTCCATATGCCGGTAATGGGCTGAAAACGCCTGTTTTGGGACTCTGCAGAGAAAGTCTCTGCAGACTGCTGAATCCACACACGGGTTTAACTCTGGAAGTTGAGTGCACACATTGACAACCGTTCTGTTAGATAGCTGCGTTTTGGATTTAGAAGCAGATATTTCCCTGTGCTTACTGCTGTTTCTTCCATATGCCGGTAATGGGCTGAAAACGCCTGTTTTGGGACTCTGCAGAGAAAGTCTCTGCAGACTGCTGAATCCACACACGGGTTTAACTCTGGAAGTTGAGTGCACACATTGACAACCGTTCTGTTAGATAGCTGCGTTTTGGATTTAGAAGCAGATATTTCCCTGTGCTTACTGCTGTTTCTTCCATATGCCGGTAATGGGCTGAAAACGCCTGTTTTGGGACTCTGCAGAGAAAGTCTCTGCAGACTGCTGAATCCACACACGGGTTTAACTCTGGAAGTTGAGTGCACACATTGACAACCGTTCTGTTAGATAGCTGCGTTTTGGATTTAGAAGCAGATATTTCCCTGTGCTTACTGCTGTTTCTTCCATATGCCGGTAATGGGCTGAAAACGCCTGTTTTGGGACTCTGCAGAGAAAGTCTCTGCAGACTGCTGAATCCACACACGGGTTTAACTCTGGAAGTTGAGTGCACACATTGACAACCGTTCTGTTAGATAGCTGCGTTTTGGATTTAGAAGCAGATATTTCCCTGTGCTTACTGCTGTTTCTTCCATATGCCGGTAATGGGCTGAAAACGCCTGTTTTGGGACTCTGCAGAGAAAGTCTCTGCAGACTGCTGAATCCACACACGGGTTTAACTCTGGAAGTTGAGTGCACACATTGACAACCGTTCTGTTAGATAGCTGCGTTTTGGATTTAGAAGCAGATATTTCCCTGTGCTTACTGCTGTTTCTTCCATATGCCGGTAATGGGCTGAAAACGCCTGTTTTGGGACTCTGCAAAGAAAGTGTTTGCAGACTGCTGAATCCACACACGGGTTTTACTCTGGAAGTTGAGTGCACACATTGACAACCGTTCTGTTAGATAGCTGCGTTTTGGATTTAGAAGCAGATATTTCCCTGTGCTTACTGCTGTTTCTTCCATATGCCGGTAATGGGCTGAAAACGCCTGTCTTAGGACTCTGCAGAGAAAGTCTCTGCAGACTGCTGAATCCACAGACGGGTTTAACTCTGGAAGTTGAGTGCACACATTGACAACCGTTCTGTTAGATAGCTGCGTTTTGGATTTAGAAGCAGATATTTCCCTGTGCTTACTGCTGTTTCTTCCATATGCCGGTAATGGGCTGAAAACGCCTGTTTTGGGACTCTGCAGAGAAAGTGTTTGCAGACTGCTGAATCCACACACGGGTTTAACTCTGGAAGTTGAGTGCACACATTGACAACCGTTCTGTTAGATAGCTGCGTTTTGGATTTAGAAGCAGATATTTCCCTGTGCTTACTGCTGTTTCTTCCATATGCCGGTAATGGGCTGAAAACGCCTATTTTGGGACTCTGCAGAGAAAGTCTCTGCAGACTGCTGAATCCACACACGGGTTTAACTCTGGAAGTTGAGTGCACACATTGACAACCGTTCTGTTAGATAGCTGCGTTTTGGATTTAGAAGCAGATATTTCCCTGTGCTTACTGCTGTTTCTTCCATATGCCGGTAATGGGCTGAAAACGCCTGTTTTGGGACTCTGCAGAGAAAGCGTTTGCAGACTGCTGAATCCACACACGGGTTTAACTCTGGAAGTTGAGTGCACACATTGACAACCGTTCTGTTAGATAGCTGCGTTTTGGATTTAGAAGCAGATATTTCCCTGTGCTTACTGCTGTTTCTTCCATATGCCGGTAATGGGCTGAAAACGCCTGTTTTGGGACTCTGCAGAGAAAGTCTCTGCAGACTGCTGAATCCACACACGGGTTTAACTCTGGAAGTTGAGTGCACACATTGACAACCGTTCTGTTAGATAGCTGCGTTTTGGATTTAGAAGCAGATATTTCCCTGTGCTTACTGCTGTTTCTTCCATATGCCGGTAATGGGCTGAAAACGCCTGTTTTGGGACTCTGCAGAGAAAGTCTCTGCAGACTGCTGAATCCACACACGGGTTTAACTCTGGAAGTTGAGTGCACACATTGACAACCGTTCTGTTAGATAGCTGCGTTTTGGATTTAGAAGCAGATATTTCCCTGTGCTTGCTGCTGTTTCTTCCATATGCCGGTAATGGGCTGAAAACGCCTATTTTGGGACTCTGCAGAGAAAGTCTCTGCAGACTGCTGAATCCACACACGGGTTTAACTCTGGAAGTTGAGTGCACACATTGACAACCGTTCTGTTAGATAGCTGCGTTTTGGATTTAGAAGCAGATATTTCCCTGTGCTTACTGCTGTTTCTTCCATATGCCGGTAATGGGCTGAAAACACCTGTTTTGGGACTCTGCAGAGAAAGTGTTTGCAGACTGCTGAATCCACACACGGGTTTAACTCTGGAAGTTGAGTGCACACATTGACAACCGTTCTGTTAGATAGCTGCGTTTTGGATTTAGAAGCAGATATTTCCCTGTGCTTACTGCTGTTTCTTCCATATGCCGGTAATGGGCTGAAAACGCCTGTTTTGGGACTCTGCAGAGAAAGTCTCTGCAGACTGCTGAATCCACACACGGGTTTAACTCTGGAAGTTGAGTGCACACATTGACAACCGTTCTGTTAGATAGCTGCGTTTTGGATTTAGAAGCAGATATTTCCCTGTGCTTACTGCTGTTTCTTCCATATGCCGGTAATGGACTGAAAACGCCTGTTTTGGGACTCTGCAGAGAAAGTCTCTGCAGACTGCTGAATCCACACACGGGTTTAACTCTGGAAGGTGAGTGCACACATTGACAACCGTTCTGTTAGATAGCTGCGTTTTGGATTTAGAAGCAGATATTTCCCTGTGCTTACTGCTGTTTCTTCCATATGCCGGTAATGGGCTGAAAACGCCTGTTTTGGGACTCTGCAGAGAAAGTCTCTGCAGACTGCTGAATCCACACACGGGTTTAACTCTGGAAGTTGAGTGCACACATTGACAACCGTTCTGTTAGATAGCTGCGTTTTGGATTTAGAAGCAGATATTTCCCTGTGCTTACTGCTGTTTCTTCCATATGCCGGTAATGGGCTGAAAACGCCTGTTTTGGGACTCTGCAGAGAAAGTCTCTGCAGACTGCTGAATCCACACACGGGTTTAACTCTGGAAGTTGAGTGCACACATTGACAACCGTTCTGTTAGATAGCTGCGTTTTGGATTTAGAAGCAGATATTTCCCTGTGCTTACTGCTGTTTCTTCCATATGCCGGTAATGGGCTGAAAACGCCTGTTTTGGGACTCTGCAGAGAAAGTCTCTGCAGACTGCTGAATCCACACACGGGTTTAACTCTGGAAGTTGAGTGCACACATTGACAACCGTTCTGTTAGATAGCTGCGTTTTGGATTTAGAAGCAGATATTTCCCTGTGCTTACTGCTGTTTCTTCCATATGCCGGTAATGGGCTGAAAACGCCTGTTTTGGGACTCTGCAGAGAAAGTCTCTGCAGACTGCTGAATCCACACACGGGTTTAACTCTGGAAGTTGAGTGCACACATTGACAACCGTTCTGTTAGATAGCTGCGTTTTGGATTTAGAAGCAGATATTTCCCTGTGCTTACTGCTGTTTCTTCCATATGCCGGTAATGGGCTGAAAACGCCTGTTTTGGGACTCTGCAGAGAAAGTCTCTGCAGACTGCTGAATCCACACACGGGTTTAACTCTGGAAGTTGAGTGCACACATTGACAACCGTTCTGTTAGATAGCTGCGTTTTGGATTTAGAAGCAGATATTTCCCTGTGCTTACTGCTGTTTCTTCCATATGCCGGTAATGGGCTGAAAACGCCTGTTTTGGGACTCTGCAGAGAAAGTCTCTGCAGACTGCTGAATCCACACACGGGTTTAACTCTGGAAGTTGAGTGCACACATTGACAACCGTTCTGTTAGATAGCTGCGTTTTGGATTTAGAAGCAGATATTTCCCTGTGCTTACTGCTGTTTCTTCCATATGCCGGTAATGGGCTGAAAACGCCTGTTTTGGGACTCTGCAGAGAAAGTCTCTGCAGACTGCTGAATCCACACACGGGTTTAACTCTGGAAGGTGAGTGCACACATTGACAACCGTTCTGTTAGATAGCTGCGTTTTGGATTTAGAAGCAGATATTTCCCTGTGCTTACTGCTGTTTCTTCCATATGCCGGTAATGGGCTGAAAACGCCTGTTTTGGGACTCTGCAGAGAAAGTCTCTGCAGACTGCTGAATCCACACACGGGTTTAACTCTGGAAGTTGAGTGCACACATTGACAACCGTTCTGTTAGATCGCTGCGTTTTGGATTTAGAAGCAGATATTTCCCTGTGCTTACTGCTGTTTCTTCCATATGCCGGTAATGGGCTGAAAACGCCTGTTTTGGGACTCTGCAGAGAAAGTCTCTGCAGACTCCTGAATCCACACACGGGTTTAACTCTGGAAGTTGAGTGCACACATTGACAACCGTTCTGTTAGATAGCTGCGTTTTGGATTTAGAAGCAGATATTTCCCTGTGCTTACTGCTGTTTCTTCCATATGCCGGTAATGGGCTGAAAACGCCTGTTTTGGGACTCTGCAGAGAAAGTCTCTGCAGACTGCTGAATCCACACACGGGTTTAACTCTGGAAGTTGAGTGCACACATTGACAACCGTTCTGTTAGATAGCTGCGTTTTGGATTTAGAAGCAGATATTTCCCTGTGCTTACTGCTGTTTCTTCCATATGCCGGTAATGGGCTGAAAACGCCTGTTTTGGGACTCTGCAGAGAAAGTCTCTGCAGACTGCTGAATCCACACACGGGTTTAACTCTGGAAGTTGAGTGCACACATTGACAACCGTTCTGTTAGATAGCTGCGTTTTGGATTTAGAAGCAGATATTTCCCTGTGCTTACTGCTGTTTCTTCCATATGCCGGTAATGGGCTGAAAACGCCTGTTTTGGGACTCTGCAGAGAAAGTCTCTGCAGACTGCTGAATCCACACACGGGTTTAACTCTGGAAGTTGAGTGCACACATTGACAACCGTTCTGTTAGATAGCTGCGTTTTGGATTTAGAAGCAGATATTTCCCTGTGCTTACTGCTGTTTCTTCCATATGCCGGTAATGGGCTGAAAACGCCTGTTTTGGGACTCTGCAGAGAAAGTCTCTGCAGACTGCTGAATCCACACACGGGTTTAACTCTGGAAGTTGAGTGCACACATTGACAACCGTTCTGTTAGATAGCTGCGTTTTGGATTTAGAAGCAGATATTTCCCTGTGCTTACTGCTGTTTCTTCCATATGCCGGTAATGGGCTGAAAACGCCTGTTTTGGGACTCTGCAGAGAAAGTCTCTGCAGACTGCTGAATCCACACACGGGTTTATCTCTTCAAGTTGAGTGCACACATTGACAACCGTTCTGTTAGATCGCTGCGTTTTGGATTTAGAAGCAGATATTTCCTTGTGCTTACTGCTGTTTCTTCCATATGCCGGTAATGGGCTGAAAACGCCTGTCTTGGGACTCTGCAGAGAAAGTCTCTGCAGACTGCTGAATCCACACACGGGTTTAACTCTGGAAGTTGAGTGCACACATTGACAACCGTTCTGTTAGATAGCTGCGTTTTGGATTTAGAAGCAGATATTTCCCTGTGCTTACTGCTGTTTCTTCCATATGCCGGTAATGGGCTGAAAACGCCTGTTTTGGGACTCTGCAGAGAAAGTCTCTGCAGACTGCTGAATCCACACACGGGTTTAACTCTGGAAGTTGAGTGCACACATTGACAACCGTTCTGTTAGATAGCTGCGTTTTGGATTTAGAAGCAGATATTTCCCTGTGCTTACTGCTGTTTCTTCCATATGCCGGTAATGGGCTGAAAACGCCTGTTTTGGGACTCTGCAGAGAAAGTCTCTGCAGACTGCTGAATCCACACACGGGTTTAACTCTGGAAGTTGAGTGCACACATTGACAACCGTTCTGTTAGATAGCTGCGTTTTGGATTTAGAAGCAGATATTTCCCTGTGCTTACTGCTGTTTCTTCCATATGCCGGTAATGGGCTGAAAACGCCTGTTTTGGGACTCTGCAGAGAAAGGCTCTGCAGACTGCTGAATCCACACACGGGTTTAACTCTGGAAGTTGAGTGCACACATTGACAACCGTTCTGTTAGATAGCTGCGTTTTGGATTTAGAAGCAGATATTTCCCTGTGCTTACTGCTGTTTCTTCCATATGCCGGTAATGGGCTGAAAACGCCTGTTTTGGGACTCTGCAGAGAAAGTCTCTGCAGACTGCTGAATCCACACACGGGTTTAACTCTGGAAGTTGAGTGCACACATTGACAACCGTTCTGTTAGATAGCTGCGTTTTGGATTTAGAAGCAGATATTTCCCTGTGCTTACTGCTGTTTCTTCCATATGCCGGTAATGGGCTGAAAACGCCTGTCTTGGGACTCTGCAGAGAAAGTCTCTGCAGACTGCTGAATCCACACACGGGTTTAACTCTGGAAGTTGAGTGCACACATTGACAACCGTTCTGTTAGATAGCTGCGTTTTGGATTTAGAAGCAGATATTTCCCTGTGCTTACTGCTGTTTCTTCCGTATGCCGGTAATGGGCTCAAAACGCCTGTTTTGGGACTCTGCAGAGAAAGTCTCTGCAGACTGCTGAATCCACACACGGGTTTAACTCTGGAAGTTGAGTGCACACATTGACAACCGTTCTGTTAGATAGCTGCGTTTTGGATTTAGAAGCAGATATTTCCCTGTGCTTACTGCTGTTTCTTCCATATGCCGGTAATGGGCTGAAAACGCCTGTTTTGGGACTCTGCAGAGAAAGTCTCTGCAGACTGCTGAATCCACACACGGGTTTAACTCTGGAAGTTGAGTGCACACATTGACAACCGTTCTGTTAGATAGCTGCGTTTTGGATTTAGAAGCAGATATTTCCCTGTGCTTACTGCTGTTTCTTCCATATGCCGGTAATGGGCTGAAAACGCCTGTTTTGGGACTCTGCAGAGAAAGTCTCTGCAGACTGCTGAATCCACACACGGGTTTAACTCTGGAAGTTGAGTGCACACATTGACAACCGTTCTGTTAGATAGCTGCGTTTTGGATTTAGAAGCAGATATTTCCCTGTGCTTACTGCTGTTTCTTCCATATGCCGGTAATGGGCTGAAAACGCCTGTTTTGGGACTCTGCAGAGAAAGTCTCTGCAGACTGCTGAATCCACACACGGGTTTAACTCTGGAAGTTGAGTGCACACATTGACAACCGTTCTGTTAGATAGCTGCGTTTTGGATTTAGAAGCAGATATTTCCCTGTGCTTACTGCTGTTTCTTCCATATGCCGGTAATGGGCTGAAAACGCCTGTTTTGGGACTCTGCAGAGAAAGTCTCTGCAGACTGCTGAATCCACACACGGGTTTAACTCTGGAAGTTGAGTGCACACATTGACAACCGTTCTGTTAGATAGCTGCGTTTTGGATTTAGAAGCAGATATTTCCCTGTGCTTACTGCTGTTTCTTCCATATGCCGGTAATGGGCTGAAAACGCCTGTCTTGGGACTCTGCAGAGAAAGTCTCTGCAGACTGCTGAATCCACACACGGGTTTAACTCTGGAAGTTGAGTGCACACATTGACAACCGTTCTGTTAGATAGCTGCGTTTTGGATTTAGAAGCAGATATTTCCCTGTGCTTACTGCTGTTTCTTCCATATGCCGGTAATGGGCTGAAAACGCCTGTTTTGGGACTCTGCAGAGAAAGTCTCTGCAGACTGCCGAATCCACACACGGGTTTAACTCTGGAAGTTGAGTGCACACATTGACAACCGTTCTGTTAGATAGCTGCGTTTTGGATTTAGAAGCAGATATTTCCCTGTGCTTACTGCTGTTTCTTCCATATGCCGGTAATGGGCTGAAAACACCTGTTTTGGGACTCTGCAGAGAAAGTGTTTGCAGACTGCTGAATCCACACACGGGTTTAACTCTGGAAGTTGAGTGCACACATTGACAACCGTTCTGTTAGATAGCTGCATTTTGGATTTAGAAGCAGATATTTCCCTGTGCTTACTGCTGTTTCTTCCATATGCCGGTAATGGGCTGAAAACGCCTGTCTTGGGACTCTGCAGAGAAAGTCTCTGCAGACTGCTGAATCCACACACGGGTTTAACTCTGGAAGTTGAGTGCACACAGTGACAATCGTTCTGTTAGATAGCTGCGTTTTGGATTTAGAAGCAGATATTTCCCTGTGCTTACTGCTGTTTCTTCCATATGCCGGTAATGGGCTGAAAACGCCTGTTTTGGGACTCTGCAGAGAAAGTCTCTGCAGACTGCTGAATCCACACACGGGTTTAACTCTGGAAGTTGAGTGCACACATTGACAACCGTTCTGTTAGATAGCTGCGTTTTGGATTTAGAAGCAGATGTTTCCCTGTGCTTACCGCTGTTTCTTCCATATGCCGGTAATGGGCTGAAAACACCTGTTTTGGGACTCTGCAGAGAAAGTGTTTGCAGACTGCTGAATCCACACACGGGTTTAACTCAGGAAGTTGAGTACACACATTGACAACCGTTCTGTTAGATAGCTGCGTTTTGGATTTAGAAGCAGATATTTCCCTGTGCTTACTGCTGTTTCTTCCATATGCCGGTAATGGGCTGAAAACGCCTGTTTTGGGACTCTGCAGAGAAAGTCTCTGCAGACTGCTGAATCCACACACGGGTTTAACTCTGGAAGTTGAGTGCACACATTGACAACCGTTCTGTTAGATAGCTGCGTTTTGGATTTAGAAGCAGATATTTCCCTGTGCTTACTGCTGTTTCTTCCATATGCCGGTAATGGGCTGAAAACGCCTGTTTTGGGACTCTGCAGAGAAAGTCTCTGCAGACTGCTGAATCCACACACGGGTTTAACTCTGGAAGTTGAGTGCACACATTGACAACCGTTCTGTTAGATAGCTGCGTTTTGGATTTAGAAGCAGATATTTCCCTGTGCTTACTGCTGTTTCTTCCATATGCCGGTAATGGGCTGAAAACGCCTGTTTTGGGACTCTGCAGAGAAAGTCTCTGCAGACTGCTGAATCCACACACGGGTTTAACTCTGGAAGTTGAGTGCACACATTGACAACCGTTCTGTTAGATAGCTGCGTTTTGGATTTAGAAGCAGATATTTCCCTGTGCTTACTGCTGTTTCTTCCATATGCCGGTAATGGGCTGAAAACGCCTGTTTTGGGACTCTGCAGAGAAAGTCTCTGCAGACTGCTGAATCCACACACGGGTTTAACTCTGGAAGTTGAGTGCACACATTGACAACCGTTCTGTTAGATAGCTGCGTTTTGGATTTAGAAGCAGATATTTCCCTGTGCTTACTGCTGTTTCTTCCATATGCCGGTAATGGGCTGAAAACGCCTGTTTTGGGACTCTGCAGAGAAAGTCTCTGCAGACTGCTGAATCCACACACGGGTTTAACTCTGGAAGTTGAGTGCACACATTGACAACCGTTCTGTTAGATAGCTGCGTTTTGGATTTAGAAGCAGATATTTCCCTGTGCTTACTGCTGTTTCTTCCATATGCCGGTAATGGGCTGAAAACGCCTGTTTTGGGACTCTGCAGAGAAAGTCTCTGCAGACTGCTGAATCCACACACGGGTTTAACTCTGGAAGTTGAGTGCACACATTGACAACCGTTCTGTTAGATAGCTGCGTTTTGGATTTAGAAGCAGATATTTCCCTGTGCTTACTGCTGTTTCTTCCATATGCCGGTAATGGGCTGAAAACGCCTGTTTTGGGACTCTGCAGAGAAAGTCTCTGCAGACTGCTGAATCCACACACGGGTTTAACTCTGGAAGTTGAGTGCACACATTGACAACCGTTCTGTTAGATAGCTGCGTTTTGGATTTAGAAGCAGATATTTCCCTGTGCTTACTGCTGTTTCTTCCATATGCCGGTAATGGGCTGAAAACGCCTGTTTTGGGACTCTGCAGAGAAAGTCTCTGCAGACTGCTGAATCCACACACGGGTTTAACTCTGGAAGTTGAGTGCACACATTGACAACCGTTCTGTTAGATAGCTGCGTTTTGGATTTAGAAGCAGATATTTCCCTGTGCTTACTGCTGTTTCTTCCATATGCCGGTAATGGGCTGAAAACGCCTGTTTTGGGACTCTGCAGAGAAAGTCTCTGCAGACTGCTGAATCCACACACGGGTTTAACTCTGGAAGTTGAGTGCACACATTGACAACCGTTCTGTTAGATAGCTGCGTTTTGGATTTAGAAGCAGATATTTCCCTGTGCTTACTGCTGTTTCTTCCATATGCCGGTAATGGGCTGAAAACGCCTGTTTTGGGACTCTGCAGAGAAAGTCTCTGCAGACTGCTGAATCCACACACGGGTTTAACTCTGGAAGGTGAGTGCACACATTGACAACCGTTCTGTTAGATAGCTGCGTTTTGGATTTAGAAGCAGATATTTCCCTGTGCTTACTGCTGTTTCTTCCATATGCCGGTAATGGGCTGAAAACGCCTGTTTTGGGACTCTGCAGAGAAAGTCTCTGCAGACTGCTGAATCCACACACGGGTTTAACTCTGGAAGTTGAGTGCACACATTGACAACCGTTCTGTTAGATCGCTGCGTTTTGGATTTAGAAGCAGATATTTCCCTGTGCTTACTGCTGTTTCTTCCATATGCCGGTAATGGGCTGAAAACGCCTGTTTTGGGACTCTGCAGAGAAAGTCTCTGCAGACTCCTGAATCCACACACGGGTTTAACTCTGGAAGTTGAGTGCACACATTGACAACCGTTCTGTTAGATAGCTGCGTTTTGGATTTAGAAGCAGATATTTCCCTGTGCTTACTGCTGTTTCTTCCATATGCCGGTAATGGGCTGAAAACGCCTGTTTTGGGACTCTGCAGAGAAAGTCTCTGCAGACTGCTGAATCCACACACGGGTTTAACTCTGGAAGTTGAGTGCACACATTGACAACCGTTCTGTTAGATAGCTGCGTTTTGGATTTAGAAGCAGATATTTCCCTGTGCTTACTGCTGTTTCTTCCATATGCCGGTAATGGGCTGAAAACGCCTGTTTTGGGACTCTGCAGAGAAAGTCTCTGCAGACTGCTGAATCCACACACGGGTTTAACTCTGGAAGTTGAGTGCACACATTGACAACCGTTCTGTTAGATAGCTGCGTTTTGGATTTAGAAGCAGATATTTCCCTGTGCTTACTGCTGTTTCTTCCATATGCCGGTAATGGGCTGAAAACGCCTGTTTTGGGACTCTGCAGAGAAAGTCTCTGCAGACTGCTGAATCCACACACGGGTTTAACTCTGGAAGTTGAGTGCACACATTGACAACCGTTCTGTTAGATAGCTGCGTTTTGGATTTAGAAGCAGATATTTCCCTGTGCTTACTGCTGTTTCTTCCATATGCCGGTAATGGGCTGAAAACGCCTGTTTTGGGACTCTGCAGAGAAAGTCTCTGCAGACTGCTGAATCCACACACGGGTTTAACTCTGGAAGTTGAGTGCACACATTGACAACCGTTCTGTTAGATAGCTGCGTTTTGGATTTAGAAGCAGATATTTCCCTGTGCTTACTGCTGTTTCTTCCATATGCCGGTAATGGGCTGAAAACGCCTGTTTTGGGACTCTGCAGAGAAAGTCTCTGCAGACTGCTGAATCCACACACGGGTTTATCTCTTCAAGTTGAGTGCACACATTGACAACCGTTCTGTTAGATCGCTGCGTTTTGGATTTAGAAGCAGATATTTCCTTGTGCTTACTGCTGTTTCTTCCATATGCCGGTAATGGGCTGAAAACGCCTGTCTTGGGACTCTGCAGAGAAAGTCTCTGCAGACTGCTGAATCCACACACGGGTTTAACTCTGGAAGTTGAGTGCACACATTGACAACCGTTCTGTTAGATAGCTGCGTTTTGGATTTAGAAGCAGATATTTCCCTGTGCTTACTGCTGTTTCTTCCATATGCCGGTAATGGGCTGAAAACGCCTGTATTGGGACTCTGCAGAGAAAGTCTCTGCAGACTGCTGAATCCACACACGGGTTTAACTCTGGAAGTTGAGTGCACACATTGACAACCGTTCTGTTAGATAGCTGCGTTTTGGATTTAGAAGCAGATATTTCCCTGTGCTTACTGCTGTTTCTTCCATATGCCGGTAATGGGCTGAAAACGCCTGTTTTGGGACTCTGCAGAGAAAGTCTCTGCAGACTGCTGAATCCACACACGGGTTTAACTCTGGAAGTTGAGTGCACACATTGACAACCGTTCTGTTAGATAGCTGCGTTTTGGATTTAGAAGCAGATATTTCCCTGTGCTTACTGCTGTTTCTTCCATATGCCGGTAATGGGCTGAAAACGCCTGTTTTGGGACTCTGCAGAGAAAGTCTCTGCAGACTGCTGAATCCACACACGGGTTTAACTCTGGAAGTTGAGTGCACACATTGACAACCGTTCTGTTAGATAGCTGCGTTTTGGATTTAGAAGCAGATATTTCCCTGTGCTTACTGCTGTTTCTTCCATATGCCGGTAATGGGCTGAAAACGCCTGTTTTGGGACTCTGCAGAGAAAGTCTCTGCAGACTGCTGAATCCACACACGGGTTTAACTCTGGAAGTTGAGTGCACACATTGACAACCGTTCTGTTAGATAGCTGCGTTTTGGATTTAGAAGCAGATATTTCCCTGTGCTTACTGCTGTTTCTTCCATATGCCGGTAATGGGCTGAAAACGCCTGTCTTGGGACTCTGCAGAGAAAGTCTCTGCAGACTGCTGAATCCACACACGGGTTTAACTCTGGAAGTTGAGTGCACACATTGACAACCGTTCTGTTAGATAGCTGCGTTTTGGATTTAGAAGCAGATATTTCCCTGTGCTTACTGCTGTTTCTTCCGTATGCCGGTAATGGGCTCAAAACGCCTGTTTTGGGACTCTGCAGAGAAAGTCTCTGCAGACTGCTGAATCCACACACGGGTTTAACTCTGGAAGTTGAGTGCACACATTGACAACCGTTCTGTTAGATAGCTGCGTTTTGGATTTAGAAGCAGATATTTCCCTGTGCTTACTGCTGTTTCTTCCATATGCCGGTAATGGGCTGAAAACGCCTGTTTTGGGACTCTGCAGAGAAAGTCTCTGCAGACTGCTGAATCCACACACGGGTTTAACTCTGGAAGTTGAGTGCACACATTGACAACCGTTCTGTTAGATAGCTGCGTTTTGGATTTAGAAGCAGATATTTCCCTGTGCTTACTGCTGTTTCTTCCATATGCCGGTAATGGGCTGAAAACGCCTGTTTTGGGACTCTGCAGAGAAAGTCTCTGCAGACTGCTGAATCCACACACGGGTTTAACTCTGGAAGTTGAGTGCACACATTGACAACCGTTCTGTTAGATAGCTGCGTTTTGGATTTAGAAGCAGATATTTCCCTGTGCTTACTGCTGTTTCTTCCATATGCCGGTAATGGGCTGAAAACGCCTGTTTTGGGACTCTGCAGAGAAAGTCTCTGCAGACTGCTGAATCCACACACGGGTTTAACTCTGGAAGTTGAGTGCACACATTGACAACCGTTCTGTTAGATAGCTGCGTTTTGGATTTAGAAGCAGATATTTCCCTGTGCTTACTGCTGTTTCTTCCATATGCCGGTAATGGGCTGAAAACGCCTGTTTTGGGACTCTGCAGAGAAAGTCTCTGCAGACTGCTGAATCCACACACGGGTTTAACTCTGGAAGTTGAGTGCACACATTGACAACCGTTCTGTTAGATAGCTGCGTTTTGGATTTAGAAGCAGATATTTCCCTGTGCTTACTGCTGTTTCTTCCATATGCCGGTAATGGGCTGAAAACGCCTGTCTTGGGACTCTGCAGAGAAAGTCTCTGCAGACTGCTGAATCCACACACGGGTTTAACTCTGGAAGTTGAGTGCACACATTGACAACCGTTCTGTTAGATAGCTGCGTTTTGGATTTAGAAGCAGATATTTCCCTGTGCTTACTGCTGTTTCTTCCATATGCCGGTAATGGGCTGAAAACGCCTGTTTTGGGACTCTGCAGAGAAAGTCTCTGCAGACTGCCGAATCCACACACGGGTTTAACTCTGGAAGTTGAGTGCACACATTGACAACCGTTCTGTTAGATAGCTGCGTTTTGGATTTAGAAGCAGATATTTCCCTGTGCTTACTGCTGTTTCTTCCATATGCCGGTAATGGGCTGAAAACACCTGTTTTGGGACTCTGCAGAGAAAGTGTTTGCAGACTGCTGAATCCACACACGGGTTTAACTCTGGAAGTTGAGTGCACACATTGACAACCGTTCTGTTAGATAGCTGCATTTTGGATTTAGAAGCAGATATTTCCCTGTGCTTACTGCTGTTTCTTCCATATGCCGGTAATGGGCTGAAAACGCCTGTCTTGGGACTCTGCAGAGAAAGTCTCTGCAGACTGCTGAATCCACACACGGGTTTAACTCTGGAAGTTGAGTGCACACAGTGACAATCGTTCTGTTAGATAGCTGCGTTTTGGATTTAGAAGCAGATATTTCCCTGTGCTTACTGCTGTTTCTTCCATATGCCGGTAATGGGCTGAAAACGCCTGTTTTGGGACTCTGCAGAGAAAGTCTCTGCAGACTGCTGAATCCACACACGGGTTTAACTCTGGAAGTTGAGTGCACACATTGACAACCGTTCTGTTAGATAGCTGCGTTTTGGATTTAGAAGCAGATGTTTCCCTGTGCTTACCGCTGTTTCTTCCATATGCCGGTAATGGGCTGAAAACACCTGTTTTGGGACTCTGCAGAGAAAGTGTTTGCAGACTGCTGAATCCACACACGGGTTTAACTCAGGAAGTTGAGTACACACATTGACAACCGTTCTGTTAGATAGCTGCGTTTTGGATTTAGAAGCAGATATTTCCCTGTGCTTACTGCTGTTTCTTCCATATGCCGGTAATGGGCTGAAAACGCCTGTCTTAGGACTCTGCAGAGAAAGTCTCTGCAGACTGCTGAATCCACAGACGGGTTTAACTCTGGAAGTTGAGTGCACACATTGACAACCGTTCTGTTAGATAGCTGCGTTTTGGATTTAGAAGCAGATATTTCCCTGTGCTTACTGCTGTTTCTTCCATATGCCGGTAATGGGCTGAAAACGCCTGTTTTGGGACTCTGCAGAGAAAGTGTTTGCAGACTGCTGAATCCACACACGGGTTTAACTCTGGAAGTTGAGTGCACACATTGACAACCGTTCTGTTAGATAGCTGCGTTTTGGATTTAGAAGCAGATATTTCCCTGTGCTTACTGCTGTTTCTTCCATATGCCGGTAATGGGCTGAAAACGCCTATTTTGGGACTCTGCAGAGAAAGTCTCTGCAGACTGCTGAATCCACACACGGGTTTAACTCTGGAAGTTGAGTGCACACATTGACAACCGTTCTGTTAGATAGCTGCGTTTTGGATTTAGAAGCAGATATTTCCCTGTGCTTACTGCTGTTTCTTCCATATGCCGGTAATGGGCTGAAAACGCCTGTTTTGGGACTCTGCAGAGAAAGCGTTTGCAGACTGCTGAATCCACACACGGGTTTAACTCTGGAAGTTGAGTGCACACATTGACAACCGTTCTGTTAGATAGCTGCGTTTTGGATTTAGAAGCAGATATTTCCCTGTGCTTACTGCTGTTTCTTCCATATGCCGGTAATGGGCTGAAAACGCCTGTTTTGGGACTCTGCAGAGAAAGTCTCTGCAGACTGCTGAATCCACACACGGGTTTAACTCAGGAAGTTGAGTACACACATTGACAACCGTTCTGTTAGATAGCTGCGTTTTGGATTTAGAAGCAGATATTTCCCTGTGCTTACTGCTGTTTCTTCCATATGCCGGTAATGGGCTGAAAACGCCTGTCTTAGGACTCTGCAGAGAAAGTCTCTGCAGACTGCTGAATCCACAGACGGGTTTAACTCTGGAAGTTGAGTGCACACATTGACAACCGTTCTGTTAGATAGCTGCGTTTTGGATTTAGAAGCAGATATTTCCCTGTGCTTACTGCTGTTTCTTCCATATGCCGGTAATGGGCTGAAAACGCCTGTTTTGGGACTCTGCAGAGAAAGTGTTTGCAGACTGCTGAATCCACACACGGGTTTAACTCTGGAAGTTGAGTGCACACATTGACAACCGTTCTGTTAGATAGCTGCGTTTTGGATTTAGAAGCAGATATTTCCCTGTGCTTACTGCTGTTTCTTCCATATGCCGGTAATGGGCTGAAAACGCCTATTTTGGGACTCTGCAGAGAAAGTCTCTGCAGACTGCTGAATCCACACACGGGTTTAACTCTGGAAGTTGAGTGCACACATTGACAACCGTTCTGTTAGATAGCTGCGTTTTGGATTTAGAAGCAGATATTTCCCTGTGCTTACTGCTGTTTCTTCCATATGCCGGTAATGGGCTGAAAACGCCTGTTTTGGGACTCTGCAGAGAAAGCGTTTGCAGACTGCTGAATCCACACACGGGTTTAACTCTGGAAGTTGAGTGCACACATTGACAACCGTTCTGTTAGATAGCTGCGTTTTGGATTTAGAAGCAGATATTTCCCTGTGCTTACTGCTGTTTCTTCCATATGCCGGTAATGGGCTGAAAACGCCTGTTTTGGGACTCTGCAGAGAAAGTCTCTGCAGACTGCTGAATCCACACACGGGTTTAACTCTGGAAGTTGAGTGCACACATTGACAACCGTTCTGTTAGATAGCTGCGTTTTGGATTTAGAAGCAGATATTTCCCTGTGCTTACTGCTGTTTCTTCCATATGCCGGTAATGGGCTGAAAACGCCTGTTTTGGGACTCTGCAGAGAAAGTCTCTGCAGACTGCTGAATCCACACACGGGTTTAACTCTGGAAGTTGAGTGCACACATTGACAACCGTTCTGTTAGATAGCTGCGTTTTGGATTTAGAAGCAGATATTTCCCTGTGCTTACTGCTGTTTCTTCCATATGCCGGTAATGGGCTGAAAACGCCTGTTTTGGGACTCTGCAGAGAAAGTCTCTGCAGACTGCTGAATCCACACACGGGTTTAACTCTGGAAGTTGAGTGCACACATTGACAACCGTTCTGTTAGATAGCTGCGTTTTGGATTTAGAAGCAGATATTTCCCTGTGCTTACTGCTGTTTCTTCCATATGCCGGTAATGGGCTGAAAACACCTGTTTTGGGACTCTGCAGAGAAAGTGTTTGCAGACTGCTGAATCCACACACGGGTTTAACTCTGGAAGTTGAGTGCACACATTGACAACCGTTCTGTTAGATAGCTGCGTTTTGGATTTAGAAGCAGATATTTCCCTGTGCTTACTGCTGTTTCTTCCATATGCCGGTAATGGGCTGAAAACGCCTGTTTTGGGACTCTGCAGAGAAAGTCTCTGCAGACTGCTGAATCCACACACGGGTTTAACTCTGGAAGTTGAGTGCACACATTGACAACCGTTCTGTTAGATAGCTGCGTTTTGGATTTAGAAGCAGATATTTCCCTGTGCTTACTGCTGTTTCTTCCATATGCCGGTAATGGACTGAAAACGCCTGTTTTGGGACTCTGCAGAGAAAGTCTCTGCAGACTGCTGAATCCACACACGGGTTTAACTCTGGAAGGTGAGTGCACACATTGACAACCGTTCTGTTAGATAGCTGCGTTTTGGATTTAGAAGCAGATATTTCCCTGTGCTTACTGCTGTTTCTTCCATATGCCGGTAATGGGCTGAAAACGCCTGTTTTGGGACTCTGCAGAGAAAGTCTCTGCAGACTGCTGAATCCACACACGGGTTTAACTCTGGAAGTTGAGTGCACACATTGACAACCGTTCTGTTAGATAGCTGCGTTTTGGATTTAGAAGCAGATATTTCCCTGTGCTTACTGCTGTTTCTTCCATATGCCGGTAATGGGCTGAAAACGCCTGTTTTGGGACTCTGCAGAGAAAGTCTCTGCAGACTGCTGAATCCACACACGGGTTTAACTCTGGAAGTTGAGTGCACACATTGACAACCGTTCTGTTAGATAGCTGCGTTTTGGATTTAGAAGCAGATATTTCCCTGTGCTTACTGCTGTTTCTTCCATATGCCGGTAATGGGCTGAAAACGCCTGTTTTGGGACTCTGCAGAGAAAGTCTCTGCAGACTGCTGAATCCACACACGGGTTTAACTCTGGAAGTTGAGTGCACACATTGACAACCGTTCTGTTAGATAGCTGCGTTTTGGATTTAGAAGCAGATATTTCCCTGTGCTTACTGCTGTTTCTTCCATATGCCGGTAATGGGCTGAAAACGCCTGTTTTGGGACTCTGCAGAGAAAGTCTCTGCAGACTGCTGAATCCACACACGGGTTTAACTCTGGAAGTTGAGTGCACACATTGACAACCGTTCTGTTAGATAGCTGCGTTTTGGATTTAGAAGCAGATATTTCCCTGTGCTTACTGCTGTTTCTTCCATATGCCGGTAATGGGCTGAAAACGCCTGTTTTGGGACTCTGCAGAGAAAGTCTCTGCAGACTGCTGAATCCACACACGGGTTTAACTCTGGAAGTTGAGTGCACACATTGACAACCGTTCTGTTAGATAGCTGCGTTTTGGATTTAGAAGCAGATATTTCCCTGTGCTTACTGCTGTTTCTTCCATATGCCGGTAATGGGCTGAAAACGCCTGTTTTGGGACTCTGCAGAGAAAGTCTCTGCAGACTGCTGAATCCACACACGGGTTTAACTCTGGAAGTTGAGTGCACACATTGACAACCGTTCTGTTAGATAGCTGCGTTTTGGATTTAGAAGCAGATATTTCCCTGTGCTTACTGCTGTTTCTTCCATATGCCGGTAATGGGCTGAAAACGCCTGTTTTGGGACTCTGCAGAGAAAGTCTCTGCAGACTGCTGAATCCACACACGGGTTTAACTCTGGAAGGTGAGTGCACACATTGACAACCGTTCTGTTAGATAGCTGCGTTTTGGATTTAGAAGCAGATATTTCCCTGTGCTTACTGCTGTTTCTTCCATATGCCGGTAATGGGCTGAAAACGCCTGTTTTGGGACTCTGCAGAGAAAGTCTCTGCAGACTGCTGAATCCACACACGGGTTTAACTCTGGAAGTTGAGTGCACACATTGACAACCGTTCTGTTAGATCGCTGCGTTTTGGATTTAGAAGCAGATATTTCCCTGTGCTTACTGCTGTTTCTTCCATATGCCGGTAATGGGCTGAAAACGCCTGTTTTGGGACTCTGCAGAGAAAGTCTCTGCAGACTCCTGAATCCACACACGGGTTTAACTCTGGAAGTTGAGTGCACACATTGACAACCGTTCTGTTAGATAGCTGCGTTTTGGATTTAGAAGCAGATATTTCCCTGTGCTTACTGCTGTTTCTTCCATATGCCGGTAATGGGCTGAAAACGCCTGTTTTGGGACTCTGCAGAGAAAGTCTCTGCAGACTGCTGAATCCACACACGGGTTTAACTCTGGAAGTTGAGTGCACACATTGACAACCGTTCTGTTAGATAGCTGCGTTTTGGATTTAGAAGCAGATATTTCCCTGTGCTTACTGCTGTTTCTTCCATATGCCGGTAATGGGCTGAAAACGCCTGTTTTGGGACTCTGCAGAGAAAGTCTCTGCAGACTGCTGAATCCACACACGGGTTTAACTCTGGAAGTTGAGTGCACACATTGACAACCGTTCTGTTAGATAGCTGCGTTTTGGATTTAGAAGCAGATATTTCCCTGTGCTTACTGCTGTTTCTTCCATATGCCGGTAATGGGCTGAAAACGCCTGTTTTGGGACTCTGCAGAGAAAGTCTCTGCAGACTGCTGAATCCACACACGGGTTTAACTCTGGAAGTTGAGTGCACACATTGACAACCGTTCTGTTAGATAGCTGCGTTTTGGATTTAGAAGCAGATATTTCCCTGTGCTTACTGCTGTTTCTTCCATATGCCGGTAATGGGCTGAAAACGCCTGTTTTGGGACTCTGCAGAGAAAGTCTCTGCAGACTGCTGAATCCACACACGGGTTTAACTCTGGAAGTTGAGTGCACACATTGACAACCGTTCTGTTAGATAGCTGCGTTTTGGATTTAGAAGCAGATATTTCCCTGTGCTTACTGCTGTTTCTTCCATATGCCGGTAATGGGCTGAAAACGCCTATTTTGGGACTCTGCAGAGAAAGTCTCTGCAGACTGCTGAATCCACACACGGGTTTAACTCTGGAAGTTGAGTGCACACATTGACAACCGTTCTGTTAGATAGCTGCGTTTTGGATTTAGAAGCAGATATTTCCCTGTGCTTACTGCTGTTTCTTCCATATGCCGGTAATGGGCTGAAAACGCCTGTTTTGGGACTCTGCAGAGAAAGCGTTTGCAGACTGCTGAATCCACACACGGGTTTAACTCTGGAAGTTGAGTGCACACATTGACAACCGTTCTGTTAGATAGCTGCGTTTTGGATTTAGAAGCAGATATTTCCCTGTGCTTACTGCTGTTTCTTCCATATGCCGGTAATGGGCTGAAAACGCCTGTTTTGGGACTCTGCAGAGAAAGTCTCTGCAGACTGCTGAATCCACACACGGGTTTAACTCTGGAAGTTGAGTGCACACATTGACAACCGTTCTGTTAGATAGCTGCGTTTTGGATTTAGAAGCAGATATTTCCCTGTGCTTACTGCTGTTTCTTCCATATGCCGGTAATGGGCTGAAAACGCCTGTTTTGGGACTCTGCAGAGAAAGTCTCTGCAGACTGCTGAATCCACACACGGGTTTAACTCTGGAAGTTGAGTGCACACATTGACAACCGTTCTGTTAGATAGCTGCGTTTTGGATTTAGAAGCAGATATTTCCCTGTGCTTACTGCTGTTTCTTCCATATGCCGGTAATGGGCTGAAAACGCCTGTTTTGGGACTCTGCAGAGAAAGTCTCTGCAGACTGCTGAATCCACACACGGGTTTAACTCTGGAAGTTGAGTGCACACATTGACAACCGTTCTGTTAGATAGCTGCGTTTTGGATTTAGAAGCAGATATTTCCCTGTGCTTACTGCTGTTTCTTCCATATGCCGGTAATGGGCTGAAAACACCTGTTTTGGTACTCTGCAGAGAAAGTGTTTGCAGACTGCTGAATCCACACACGGGTTTAACTCTGGAAGTTGAGTGCACACATTGACAACCGTTCTGTTAGATAGCTGCGTTTTGGATTTAGAAGCAGATATTTCCCTGTGCTTACTGCTGTTTCTTCCATATGCCGGTAATGGGCTGAAAACGCCTGTTTTGGGACTCTGCAGAGAAAGTCTCTGCAGACTGCTGAATCCACACACGGGTTTAACTCTGGAAGTTGAGTGCACACATTGACAACCGTTCTGTTAGATAGCTGCGTTTTGGATTTAGAAGCAGATATTTCCCTGTGCTTACTGCTGTTTCTTCCATATGCCGGTAAGGGACTGAAAACGCCTGTTTTGGGACTCTGCAGAGAAAGTCTCTGCAGACTGCTGAATCCACACACGGGTTTAACTCTGGAAGTTGAGTGCACACATTGACAACCGTTCTGTTAGATAGCTGCGTTTTGGATTTAGAAGCAGATATTTCCCTGTGCTTACTGCTGTTTCTTCCATATGCCGGTAATGGGCTGAAAATGCCTGTTTTGGGACTCTGCAGAGAAAGTCTCTGCAGACTGCTGAATCCACACACGGGTTTAACTCTGGAAGTTGAGTGCACACATTGACAACCGTTCTGTTAGATAGCTGCGTTTTGGATTTAGAAGCAGATATTTCCCTGTGCTTACTGCTGTTTCTTCCATATGCCGGTAATGGGCTGAAAACGCCTGTTTTGGGACTCTGCAGAGAAAGTCTCTGCAGACTGCTGAATCCACACACGGGTTTAACTCTGGAAGTTGAGTGCACACATTGACAACCGTTCTGTTAGATAGCTGCGTTTTGGATTTAGAAGCAGATATTTCCCTGTGCTTACTGCTGTTTCTTCCATATGCCGGTAATGGGCTGAAAACGCCTGTTTTGGGACTCTGCAGAGAAAGTCTCTGCAGACTGCTGAATCCACACACGGGTTTAACTCTGGAAGTTGAGTGCACACATTGACAACCGTTCTGTTAGATAGCTGCGTTTTGGATTTAGAAGCAGATATTTCCCTGTGCTTACTGCTGTTTCTTCCATATGCCGGTAATGGGCTGAAAACGCCTGTTTTGGGACTCTGCAGAGAAAGTCTCTGCAGACTGCTGAATCCACACACGGGTTTAACTCTGGAAGTTGAGTGCACACATTGACAACCGTTCTGTTAGATAGCTGCGTTTTGGATTTAGAAGCAGATATTTCCCTGTGCTTACTGCTGTTTCTTCCATATGCCGGTAATGGGCTGAAAACGCCTGTTTTGGGACTCTGCAGAGAAAGTCTCTGCAGACTGCTGAATCCACACACGGGTTTAACTCTGGAAGTTGAGTGCACACATTGACAACCGTTCTGTTAGATAGCTGCGTTTTGGATTTAGAAGCAGATATTTCCCTGTGCTTACTGCTGTTTCTTCCATATGCCGGTAATGGGCTGAAAACGCCTGTTTTGGGACTCTGCAGAGAAAGTCTCTGCAGACTGCTGAATCCACACACGGGTTTAACTCTGGAAGTTGAGTGCACACATTGACAACCGTTCTGTTAGATAGCTGCGTTTTGGATTTAGAAGCAGATATTTCCCTGTGCTTACTGCTGTTTCTTCCATATGCCGGTAATGGGCTGAAAACGCCTGTTTTGGGACTCTGCAGAGAAAGTCTCTGCAGACTGCTGAATCCACACACGGGTTTAACTCTGGAAGGTGAGTGCACACATTGACAACCGTTCTGTTAGATAGCTGCGTTTTGGATTTAGAAGCAGATATTTCCCTGTGCTTACTGCTGTTTCTTCCATATGCCGGTAATGGGCTGAAAACGCCTGTTTTGGGACTCTGCAGAGAAAGTCTCTGCAGACTGCTGAATCCACACACGGGTTTAACTCTGGAAGTTGAGTGCACACATTGACAACCGTTCTGTTAGATAGCTGCGTTTTGGATTTAGAAGCAGATATTTCCCTGTGCTTACTGCTGTTTCTTCCATATGCCGGTAATGGGCTGAAAACGCCTGTTTTGGGACTCTGCAGAGAAAGTCTCTGCAGACTGCTGAATCCACACACGGGTTTAACTCTGGAAGGTGAGTGCACACATTGACAACCGTTCTGTTAGATAGCTGCGTTTTGGATTTAGAAGCAGATATTTCCCTGTGCTTACTGCTGTTTCTTCCATATGCCGGTAATGGGCTGAAAACGCCTGTTTTGGGACTCTGCAGAGAAAGTCTCTGCAGACTGCTGAATCCACACACGGGTTTAACTCTGGAAGTTGAGTGCACACATTGACAACCGTTCTGTTAGATCGCTGCGTTTTGGATTTAGAAGCAGATATTTCCCTGTGCTTACTGCTGTTTCTTCCATATGCCGGTAATGGGCTGAAAACGCCTGTTTTGGGACTCTGCAGAGAAAGTCTCTGCAGACTCCTGAATCCACACACGGGTTTAACTCTGGAAGTTGAGTGCACACATTGACAACCGTTCTGTTAGATAGCTGCGTTTTGGATTTAGAAGCAGATATTTCCCTGTGCTTACTGCTGTTTCTTCCATATGCCGGTAATGGGCTGAAAACGCCTGTTTTGGGACTCTGCAGAGAAAGTCTCTGCAGACTGCTGAATCCACACACGGGTTTAACTCTGGAAGTTGAGTGCACACATTGACAACCGTTCTGTTAGATAGCTGCGTTTTGGATTTAGAAGCAGATATTTCCCTGTGCTTACTGCTGTTTCTTCCATATGCCGGTAATGGGCTGAAAACGCCTGTTTTGGGACTCTGCAGAGAAAGTCTCTGCAGACTGCTGAATCCACACACGGGTTTAACTCTGGAAGTTGAGTGCACACATTGACAACCGTTCTGTTAGATAGCTGCGTTTTGGATTTAGAAGCAGATATTTCCCTGTGCTTACTGCTGTTTCTTCCATATGCCGGTAATGGGCTGAAAACGCCTGTTTTGGGACTCTGCAGAGAAAGTCTCTGCAGACTGCTGAATCCACACACGGGTTTAACTCTGGAAGTTGAGTGCACACATTGACAACCGTTCTGTTAGATAGCTGCGTTTTGGATTTAGAAGCAGATATTTCCCTGTGCTTACTGCTGTTTCTTCCATATGCCGGTAATGGGCTGAAAACGCCTGTTTTGGGACTCTGCAGAGAAAGTCTCTGCAGACTGCTGAATCCACACACGGGTTTAACTCTGGAAGTTGAGTGCACACATTGACAACCGTTCTGTTAGATAGCTGCGTTTTGGATTTAGAAGCAGATATTTCCCTGTGCTTACTGCTGTTTCTTCCATATGCCGGTAATGGGCTGAAAACGCCTGTTTTGGGACTCTGCAGAGAAAGTCTCTGCAGACTGCTGAATCCACACACGGGTTTAACTCTGGAAGTTGAGTGCACACATTGACAACCGTTCTGTTAGATAGCTGCGTTTTGGATTTAGAAGCAGATATTTCCCTGTGCTTACTGCTGTTTCTTCCATATGCCGGTAATGGGCTGAAAACGCCTGTTTTGGGACTCTGCAGAGAAAGTCTCTGCAGACTGCTGAATCCACACACGGGTTTAACTCTGGAAGTTGAGTGCACACATTGACAACCGTTCTGTTAGATAGCTGCGTTTTGGATTTAGAAGCAGATATTTCCCTGTGCTTACTGCTGTTTCTTCCATATGCCGGTAATGGGCTGAAAACGCCTGTTTTGGGACTCTGCAGAGAAAGTCTCTGCAGACTGCTGAATCCACACACGGGTTTATCTCTTCAAGTTGAGTGCACACATTGACAACCGTTCTGTTAGATCGCTGCGTTTTGGATTTAGAAGCAGATATTTCCTTGTGCTTACTGCTGTTTCTTCCATATGCCGGTAATGGGCTGAAAACGCCTGTCTTGGGACTCTGCAGAGAAAGTCTCTGCAGACTGCTGAATCCACACACGGGTTTAACTCTGGAAGTTGAGTGCACACATTGACAACCGTTCTGTTAGATAGCTGCGTTTTGGATTTAGAAGCAGATATTTCCCTGTGCTTACTGCTGTTTCTTCCATATGCCGGTAATGGGCTGAAAACGCCTGTTTTGGGACTCTGCAGAGAAAGTCTCTGCAGACTGCTGAATCCACACACGGGTTTAACTCTGGAAGTTGAGTGCACACATTGACAACCGTTCTGTTAGATAGCTGCGTTTTGGATTTAGAAGCAGATATTTCCCTGTGCTTACTGCTGTTTCTTCCATATGCCGGTAATGGGCTGAAAACGCCTGTTTTGGGACTCTGCAGAGAAAGTCTCTGCAGACTGCTGAATCCACACACGGGTTTAACTCTGGAAGTTGAGTGCACACATTGACAACCGTTCTGTTAGATAGCTGCGTTTTGGATTTAGAAGCAGATATTTCCCTGTGCTTACTGCTGTTTCTTCCATATGCCGGTAATGGGCTGAAAACGCCTGTTTTGGGACTCTGCAGAGAAAGTCTCTGCAGACTGCTGAATCCACACACGGGTTTAACTCTGGAAGTTGAGTGCACACATTGACAACCGTTCTGTTAGATAGCTGCGTTTTGGATTTAGAAGCAGATATTTCCCTGTGCTTACTGCTGTTTCTTCCATATGCCGGTAATGGGCTGAAAACGCCTGTTTTGGGACTCTGCAGAGAAAGTCTCTGCAGACTGCTGAATCCACACACGGGTTTAACTCTGGAAGTTGAGTGCACACATTGACAACCGTTCTGTTAGATAGCTGCGTTTTGGATTTAGAAGCAGATATTTCCCTGTGCTTACTGCTGTTTCTTCCATATGCCGGTAATGGGCTGAAAACGCCTGTCTTGGGACTCTGCAGAGAAAGTCTCTGCAGACTGCTGAATCCACACACGGGTTTAACTCTGGAAGTTGAGTGCACACATTGACAACCGTTCTGTTAGATAGCTGCGTTTTGGATTTAGAAGCAGATATTTCCCTGTGCTTACTGCTGTTTCTTCCATATGCCGGTAATGGGCTGAAAACGCCTGTCTTGGGACTCTGCAGAGAAAGTCTCTGCAGACTGCTGAATCCACACACGGGTTTAACTCTGGAAGTTGAGTGCACACATTGACAACCGTTCTGTTAGATAGCTGCGTTTTGGATTTAGAAGCAGATATTTCCCTGTGCTTACTGCTGTTTCTTCCATATGCCGGTAATGGGCTGAAAACGCCTGTTTTGGGACTCTGCAGAGAAAGTCTCTGCAGACTGCTGAATCCACACACGGGTTTAACTCTGGAAGTTGAGTGCACACATTGACAACCGTTCTGTTAGATAGCTGCGTTTTGGATTTAGAAGCAGATATTTCCCTGTGCTTACTGCTGTTTCTTCCATATGCCGGTAATGGGCTGAAAACGCCTGTTTTGGGACTCTGCAGAGAAAGTCTCTGCAGACTGCTGAATCCACACACGGGTTTAACTCTGGAAGTTGAGTGCACACATTGACAACCGTTCTGTTAGATAGCTGCGTTTTGGATTTAGAAGCAGATATTTCCCTGTGCTTACTGCTGTTTCTTCCATATGCCGGTAATGGGCTGAAAACGCCTGTTTTGGGACTCTGCAGAGAAAGTCTCTGCAGACTGCTGAATCCACACACGGGTTTAACTCTGGAAGTTGAGTGCACACATTGACAACCGTTCTGTTAGATAGCTGCGTTTTGGATTTAGAAGCAGATATTTCCCTGTGCTTACTGCTGTTTCTTCCATATGCCGGTAATGGGCTGAAAACGCCTGTTTTGGGACTCTGCAGAGAAAGTCTCTGCAGACTGCTGAATCCACACACGGGTTTAACTCTGGAAGTTGAGTGCACACATTGACAACCGTTCTGTTAGATAGCTGCGTTTTGGATTTAGAAGCAGATATTTCCCTGTGCTTACTGCTGTTTCTTCCATATGCCGGTAATGGGCTGAAAACGCCTGTCTTGGGACTCTGCAGAGAAAGTCTCTGCAGACTGCTGAATCCACACACGGGTTTAACTCTGGAAGTTGAGTGCACACATTGACAACCGTTCTGTTAGATAGCTGCGTTTTGGATTTAGAAGCAGATATTTCCCTGTGCTTACTGCTGTTTCTTCCATATGCCGGTAATGGGCTGAAAACGCCTGTTTTGGGACTCTGCAGAGAAAGTCTCTGCAGACTGCTGAATCCACACACGGGTTTAACTCTGGAAGTTGAGTGCACACATTGACAACCGTTCTGTTAGATAGCTGCGTTTTGGATTTAGAAGCAGATATTTCCCTGTGCTTACTGCTGTTTCTTCCATATGCCGGTAATGGGCTGAAAACACCTGTTTTGGGACTCTGCAGAGAAAGTGTTTGCAGACTGCTGAATCCACACACGGGTTTAACTCTGGAAGTTGAGTGCACACATTGACAACCGTTCTGTTAGATAGCTGCATTTTGGATTTAGAAGCAGATATTTCCCTGTGCTTACTGCTGTTTCTTCCATATGCCGGTAATGGGCTGAAAACGCCTGTCTTGGGACTCTGCAGAGAAAGTCTCTGCAGACTGCTGAATCCACACACGGGTTTAACTCTGGAAGTTGAGTGCACACAGTGACAATCGTTCTGTTAGATAGCTGCGTTTTGGATTTAGAAGCAGATATTTCCCTGTGCTTACTGCTGTTTCTTCCATATGCCGGTAATGGGCTGAAAACGCCTGTTTTGGGACTCTGCAGAGAAAGTCTCTGCAGACTGCTGAATCCACACACGGGTTTAACTCTGGAAGTTGAGTGCACACATTGACAACCGTTCTGTTAGATAGCTGCGTTTTGGATTTAGAAGCAGATATTTCCCTGTGCTTACTGCTGTTTCTTCCATATGCCGGTAATGGGCTGAAAACGCCTGTTTTGGGACTCTGCAGAGAAAGTCTCTGCAGACTGCTGAATCCACACACGGGTTTAACTCTGGAAGTTGAGTGCACACATTGACAACCGTTCTGTTAGATAGCTGCGTTTTGGATTTAGAAGCAGATATTTCCCTGTGCTTACTGCTGTTTCTTCCATATGCCGGTAATGGGCTGAAAACGCCTGTTTTGGGACTCTGCAGAGAAAGTCTCTGCAGACTGCTGAATCCACACACGGGTTTAACTCTGGAAGTTGAGTGCACACATTGACAACCGTTCTGTTAGATAGCTGCGTTTTGGATTTAGAAGCAGATATTTCCCTGTGCTTACTGCTGTTTCTTCCATATGCCGGTAATGGGCTGAAAACGCCTGTTTTGGGACTCTGCAGAGAAAGTCTCTGCAGACTGCTGAATCCACACACGGGTTTAACTCTGGAAGTTGAGTGCACACATTGACAACCGTTCTGTTAGATAGCTGCGTTTTGGATTTAGAAGCAGATATTTCCCTGTGCTTACTGCTGTTTCTTCCATATGCCGGTAATGGGCTGAAAACGCCTGTTTTGGGACTCTGCAGAGAAAGTCTCTGCAGACTGCTGAATCCACACACGGGTTTAACTCTGGAAGTTGAGTGCACACATTGACAACCGTTCTGTTAGATAGCTGCGTTTTGGATTTAGAAGCAGATATTTCCCTGTGCTTACTGCTGTTTCTTCCATATGCCGGTAATGGGCTGAAAACGCCTGTTTTGGGACTCTGCAGAGAAAGTCTCTGCAGACTGCTGAATCCACACACGGGTTTAACTCTGGAAGTTGAGTGCACACATTGACAACCGTTCTGTTAGATAGCTGCGTTTTGGATTTAGAAGCAGATATTTCCCTGTGCTTACTGCTGTTTCTTCCATATGCCGGTAATGGGCTGAAAACGCCTGTTTTGGGACTCTGCAGAGAAAGTCTCTGCAGACTGCTGAATCCACACACGGGTTTAACTCTGGAAGTTGAGTGCACACATTGACAACCGTTCTGTTAGATAGCTGCGTTTTGGATTTAGAAGCAGATATTTCCCTGTGCTTACTGCTGTTTCTTCCATATGCCGGTAATGGGCTGAAAACGCCTGTCTTGGGACTCTGCAGAGAAAGTCTCTGCAGACTGCTGAATCCACACACGGGTTTAACTCTGGAAGTTGAGTGCACACATTGACAACCGTTCTGTTAGATAGCTGCGTTTTGGATTTAGAAGCAGATATTTCCCTGTGCTTACTGCTGTTTCTTCCATATGCCGGTAATGGGCTGAAAACGCCTGTTTTGGGACTCTGCAGAGAAAGTCTCTGCAGACTGCCGAATCCACACACGGGTTTAACTCTGGAAGTTGAGTGCACACATTGACAACCGTTCTGTTAGATAGCTGCGTTTTGGATTTAGAAGCAGATATTTCCCTGTGCTTACTGCTGTTTCTTCCATATGCCGGTAATGGGCTGAAAACACCTGTTTTGGGACTCTGCAGAGAAAGTGTTTGCAGACTGCTGAATCCACACACGGGTTTAACTCTGGAAGTTGAGTGCACACATTGACAACCGTTCTGTTAGATAGCTGCATTTTGGATTTAGAAGCAGATATTTCCCTGTGCTTACTGCTGTTTCTTCCATATGCCGGTAATGGGCTGAAAACGCCTGTCTTGGGACTCTGCAGAGAAAGTCTCTGCAGACTGCTGAATCCACACACGGGTTTAACTCTGGAAGTTGAGTGCACACAGTGACAATCGTTCTGTTAGATAGCTGCGTTTTGGATTTAGAAGCAGATATTTCCCTGTGCTTACTGCTGTTTCTTCCATATGCCGGTAATGGGCTGAAAACGCCTGTTTTGGGACTCTGCAGAGAAAGTCTCTGCAGACTGCTGAATCCACACACGGGTTTAACTCTGGAAGTTGAGTGCACACATTGACAACCGTTCTGTTAGATAGCTGCGTTTTGGATTTAGAAGCAGATGTTTCCCTGTGCTTACCGCTGTTTCTTCCATATGCCGGTAATGGGCTGAAAACACCTGTTTTGGGACTCTGCAGAGAAAGTGTTTGCAGACTGCTGAATCCACACACGGGTTTAACTCAGGAAGTTGAGTACACACATTGACAACCGTTCTGTTAGATAGCTGCGTTTTGGATTTAGAAGCAGATATTTCCCTGTGCTTACTGCTGTTTCTTCCATATGCCGGTAATGGGCTGAAAACGCCTGTCTTAGGACTCTGCAGAGAAAGTCTCTGCAGACTGCTGAATCCACAGACGGGTTTAACTCTGGAAGTTGAGTGCACACATTGACAACCGTTCTGTTAGATAGCTGCGTTTTGGATTTAGAAGCAGATATTTCCCTGTGCTTACTGCTGTTTCTTCCATATGCCGGTAATGGGCTGAAAACGCCTGTTTTGGGACTCTGCAGAGAAAGTGTTTGCAGACTGCTGAATCCACACACGGGTTTAACTCTGGAAGTTGAGTGCACACATTGACAACCGTTCTGTTAGATAGCTGCGTTTTGGATTTAGAAGCAGATATTTCCCTGTGCTTACTGCTGTTTCTTCCATATGCCGGTAATGGGCTGAAAACGCCTATTTTGGGACTCTGCAGAGAAAGTCTCTGCAGACTGCTGAATCCACACACGGGTTTAACTCTGGAAGTTGAGTGCACACATTGACAACCGTTCTGTTAGATAGCTGCGTTTTGGATTTAGAAGCAGATATTTCCCTGTGCTTACTGCTGTTTCTTCCATATGCCGGTAATGGGCTGAAAACGCCTGTTTTGGGACTCTGCAGAGAAAGCGTTTGCAGACTGCTGAATCCACACACGGGTTTAACTCTGGAAGTTGAGTGCACACATTGACAACCGTTCTGTTAGATAGCTGCGTTTTGGATTTAGAAGCAGATATTTCCCTGTGCTTACTGCTGTTTCTTCCATATGCCGGTAATGGGCTGAAAACGCCTGTTTTGGGACTCTGCAGAGAAAGTCTCTGCAGACTGCTGAATCCACACACGGGTTTAACTCTGGAAGTTGAGTGCACACATTGACAACCGTTCTGTTAGATAGCTGCGTTTTGGATTTAGAAGCAGATATTTCCCTGTGCTTACTGCTGTTTCTTCCATATGCCGGTAATGGGCTGAAAACGCCTGTTTTGGGACTCTGCAGAGAAAGTCTCTGCAGACTGCTGAATCCACACACGGGTTTAACTCTGGAAGTTGAGTGCACACATTGACAACCGTTCTGTTAGATAGCTGCGTTTTGGATTTAGAAGCAGATATTTCCCTGTGCTTACTGCTGTTTCTTCCATATGCCGGTAATGGGCTGAAAACGCCTGTTTTGGGACTCTGCAGAGAAAGTCTCTGCAGACTGCTGAATCCACACACGGGTTTAACTCTGGAAGTTGAGTGCACACATTGACAACCGTTCTGTTAGATAGCTGCGTTTTGGATTTAGAAGCAGATATTTCCCTGTGCTTACTGCTGTTTCTTCCATATGCCGGTAATGGGCTGAAAACGCCTGTCTTGGGACTCTGCAGAGAAAGTCTCTGCAGACTGCTGAATCCACACACGGGTTTAACTCTGGAAGTTGAGTGCACACATTGACAACCGTTCTGTTAGATAGCTGCGTTTTGGATTTAGAAGCAGATATTTCCCTGTGCTTACTGCTGTTTCTTCCATATGCCGGTAATGGGCTGAAAACGCCTGTTTTGGGACTCTGCAGAGAAAGTCTCTGCAGACTGCCGAATCCACACACGGGTTTAACTCTGGAAGTTGAGTGCACACATTGACAACCGTTCTGTTAGATAGCTGCGTTTTGGATTTAGAAGCAGATATTTCCCTGTGCTTACTGCTGTTTCTTCCATATGCCGGTAATGGGCTGAAAACACCTGTTTTGGGACTCTGCAGAGAAAGTGTTTGCAGACTGCTGAATCCACACACGGGTTTAACTCTGGAAGTTGAGTGCACACATTGACAACCGTTCTGTTAGATAGCTGCATTTTGGATTTAGAAGCAGATATTTCCCTGTGCTTACTGCTGTTTCTTCCATATGCCGGTAATGGGCTGAAAACGCCTGTCTTGGGACTCTGCAGAGAAAGTCTCTGCAGACTGCTGAATCCACACACGGGTTTAACTCTGGAAGTTGAGTGCACACAGTGACAATCGTTCTGTTAGATAGCTGCGTTTTGGATTTAGAAGCAGATATTTCCCTGTGCTTACTGCTGTTTCTTCCATATGCCGGTAATGGGCTGAAAACGCCTGTTTTGGGACTCTGCAGAGAAAGTCTCTGCAGACTGCTGAATCCACACACGGGTTTAACTCTGGAAGTTGAGTGCACACATTGACAACCGTTCTGTTAGATAGCTGCGTTTTGGATTTAGAAGCAGATGTTTCCCTGTGCTTACCGCTGTTTCTTCCATATGCCGGTAATGGGCTGAAAACACCTGTTTTGGGACTCTGCAGAGAAAGTGTTTGCAGACTGCTGAATCCACACACGGGTTTAACTCAGGAAGTTGAGTACACACATTGACAACCGTTCTGTTAGATAGCTGCGTTTTGGATTTAGAAGCAGATATTTCCCTGTGCTTACTGCTGTTTCTTCCATATGCCGGTAATGGGCTGAAAACGCCTGTCTTAGGACTCTGCAGAGAAAGTCTCTGCAGACTGCTGAATCCACAGACGGGTTTAACTCTGGAAGTTGAGTGCACACATTGACAACCGTTCTGTTAGATAGCTGCGTTTTGGATTTAGAAGCAGATATTTCCCTGTGCTTACTGCTGTTTCTTCCATATGCCGGTAATGGGCTGAAAACGCCTGTTTTGGGACTCTGCAGAGAAAGTGTTTGCAGACTGCTGAATCCACACACGGGTTTAACTCTGGAAGTTGAGTGCACACATTGACAACCGTTCTGTTAGATAGCTGCGTTTTGGATTTAGAAGCAGATATTTCCCTGTGCTTACTGCTGTTTCTTCCATATGCCGGTAATGGGCTGAAAACGCCTATTTTGGGACTCTGCAGAGAAAGTCTCTGCAGACTGCTGAATCCACACACGGGTTTAACTCTGGAAGTTGAGTGCACACATTGACAACCGTTCTGTTAGATAGCTGCGTTTTGGATTTAGAAGCAGATATTTCCCTGTGCTTACTGCTGTTTCTTCCATATGCCGGTAATGGGCTGAAAACGCCTGTTTTGGGACTCTGCAGAGAAAGCGTTTGCAGACTGCTGAATCCACACACGGGTTTAACTCTGGAAGTTGAGTGCACACATTGACAACCGTTCTGTTAGATAGCTGCGTTTTGGATTTAGAAGCAGATATTTCCCTGTGCTTACTGCTGTTTCTTCCATATGCCGGTAATGGGCTGAAAACGCCTGTTTTGGGACTCTGCAGAGAAAGTCTCTGCAGACTGCTGAATCCACACACGGGTTTAACTCTGGAAGTTGAGTGCACACATTGACAACCGTTCTGTTAGATAGCTGCGTTTTGGATTTAGAAGCAGATATTTCCCTGTGCTTACTGCTGTTTCTTCCATATGCCGGTAATGGGCTGAAAACGCCTGTTTTGGGACTCTGCAGAGAAAGTCTCTGCAGACTGCTGAATCCACACACGGGTTTAACTCTGGAAGTTGAGTGCACACATTGACAACCGTTCTGTTAGATAGCTGCGTTTTGGATTTAGAAGCAGATATTTCCCTGTGCTTACTGCTGTTTCTTCCATATGCCGGTAATGGGCTGAAAACGCCTGTTTTGGGACTCTGCAGAGAAAGTCTCTGCAGACTGCTGAATCCACACACGGGTTTAACTCTGGAAGTTGAGTGCACACATTGACAACCGTTCTGTTAGATAGCTGCGTTTTGGATTTAGAAGCAGATATTTCCCTGTGCTTACTGCTGTTTCTTCCATATGCCGGTAATGGGCTGAAAACACCTGTTTTGGGACTCTGCAGAGAAAGTGTTTGCAGACTGCTGAATCCACACACGGGTTTAACTCTGGAAGTTGAGTGCACACATTGACAACCGTTCTGTTAGATAGCTGCGTTTTGGATTTAGAAGCAGATATTTCCCTGTGCTTACTGCTGTTTCTTCCATATGCCGGTAATGGGCTGAAAACGCCTGTTTTGGGACTCTGCAGAGAAAGTCTCTGCAGACTGCTGAATCCACACACGGGTTTAACTCTGGAAGTTGAGTGCACACATTGACAACCGTTCTGTTAGATAGCTGCGTTTTGGATTTAGAAGCAGATATTTCCCTGTGCTTACTGCTGTTTCTTCCATATGCCGGTAATGGACTGAAAACGCCTGTTTTGGGACTCTGCAGAGAAAGTCTCTGCAGACTGCTGAATCCACACACGGGTTTAACTCTGGAAGGTGAGTGCACACATTGACAACCGTTCTGTTAGATAGCTGCGTTTTGGATTTAGAAGCAGATATTTCCCTGTGCTTACTGCTGTTTCTTCCATATGCCGGTAATGGGCTGAAAACGCCTGTTTTGGGACTCTGCAGAGAAAGTCTCTGCAGACTGCTGAATCCACACACGGGTTTAACTCTGGAAGTTGAGTGCACACATTGACAACCGTTCTGTTAGATAGCTGCGTTTTGGATTTAGAAGCAGATATTTCCCTGTGCTTACTGCTGTTTCTTCCATATGCCGGTAATGGGCTGAAAACGCCTGTTTTGGGACTCTGCAGAGAAAGTCTCTGCAGACTGCTGAATCCACACACGGGTTTAACTCTGGAAGTTGAGTGCACACATTGACAACCGTTCTGTTAGATAGCTGCGTTTTGGATTTAGAAGCAGATATTTCCCTGTGCTTACTGCTGTTTCTTCCATATGCCGGTAATGGGCTGAAAACGCCTGTTTTGGGACTCTGCAGAGAAAGTCTCTGCAGACTGCTGAATCCACACACGGGTTTAACTCTGGAAGTTGAGTGCACACATTGACAACCGTTCTGTTAGATAGCTGCGTTTTGGATTTAGAAGCAGATATTTCCCTGTGCTTACTGCTGTTTCTTCCATATGCCGGTAATGGGCTGAAAACGCCTGTTTTGGGACTCTGCAGAGAAAGTCTCTGCAGACTGCTGAATCCACACACGGGTTTAACTCTGGAAGTTGAGTGCACACATTGACAACCGTTCTGTTAGATAGCTGCGTTTTGGATTTAGAAGCAGATATTTCCCTGTGCTTACTGCTGTTTCTTCCATATGCCGGTAATGGGCTGAAAACGCCTGTTTTGGGACTCTGCAGAGAAAGTCTCTGCAGACTGCTGAATCCACACACGGGTTTAACTCTGGAAGGTGAGTGCACACATTGACAACCGTTCTGTTAGATAGCTGCGTTTTGGATTTAGAAGCAGATATTTCCCTGTGCTTACTGCTGTTTCTTCCATATGCCGGTAATGGGCTGAAAACGCCTGTTTTGGGACTCTGCAGAGAAAGTCTCTGCAGACTGCTGAATCCACACACGGGTTTAACTCTGGAAGTTGAGTGCACACATTGACAACCGTTCTGTTAGATAGCTGCGTTTTGGATTTAGAAGCAGATATTTCCCTGTGCTTACTGCTGTTTCTTCCATATGCCGGTAATGGGCTGAAAACGCCTGTTTTGGGACTCTGCAGAGAAAGTCTCTGCAGACTGCTGAATCCACACACGGGTTTAACTCTGGAAGGTGAGTGCACACATTGACAACCGTTCTGTTAGATAGCTGCGTTTTGGATTTAGAAGCAGATATTTCCCTGTGCTTACTGCTGTTTCTTCCATATGCCGGTAATGGGCTGAAAACGCCTGTTTTGGGACTCTGCAGAGAAAGTCTCTGCAGACTGCTGAATCCACACACGGGTTTAACTCTGGAAGTTGAGTGCACACATTGACAACCGTTCTGTTAGATCGCTGCGTTTTGGATTTAGAAGCAGATATTTCCCTGTGCTTACTGCTGTTTCTTCCATATGCCGGTAATGGGCTGAAAACGCCTGTTTTGGGACTCTGCAGAGAAAGTCTCTGCAGACTCCTGAATCCACACACGGGTTTAACTCTGGAAGTTGAGTGCACACATTGACAACCGTTCTGTTAGATAGCTGCGTTTTGGATTTAGAAGCAGATATTTCCCTGTGCTTACTGCTGTTTCTTCCATATGCCGGTAATGGGCTGAAAACGCCTGTTTTGGGACTCTGCAGAGAAAGTCTCTGCAGACTGCTGAATCCACACACGGGTTTAACTCTGGAAGTTGAGTGCACACATTGACAACCGTTCTGTTAGATAGCTGCGTTTTGGATTTAGAAGCAGATATTTCCCTGTGCTTACTGCTGTTTCTTCCATATGCCGGTAATGGGCTGAAAACGCCTGTTTTGGGACTCTGCAGAGAAAGTCTCTGCAGACTGCTGAATCCACACACGGGTTTAACTCTGGAAGTTGAGTGCACACATTGACAACCGTTCTGTTAGATAGCTGCGTTTTGGATTTAGAAGCAGATATTTCCCTGTGCTTACTGCTGTTTCTTCCATATGCCGGTAATGGGCTGAAAACGCCTGTTTTGGGACTCTGCAGAGAAAGTCTCTGCAGACTGCTGAATCCACACACGGGTTTAACTCTGGAAGTTGAGTGCACACATTGACAACCGTTCTGTTAGATAGCTGCGTTTTGGATTTAGAAGCAGATATTTCCCTGTGCTTACTGCTGTTTCTTCCATATGCCGGTAATGGGCTGAAAACGCCTGTTTTGGGACTCTGCAGAGAAAGTCTCTGCAGACTGCTGAATCCACACACGGGTTTAACTCTGGAAGTTGAGTGCACACATTGACAACCGTTCTGTTAGATAGCTGCGTTTTGGATTTAGAAGCAGATATTTCCCTGTGCTTACTGCTGTTTCTTCCATATGCCGGTAATGGGCTGAAAACGCCTGTTTTGGGACTCTGCAGAGAAAGTCTCTGCAGACTGCTGAATCCACACACGGGTTTAACTCTGGAAGTTGAGTGCACACATTGACAACCGTTCTGTTAGATAGCTGCGTTTTGGATTTAGAAGCAGATATTTCCCTGTGCTTACTGCTGTTTCTTCCATATGCCGGTAATGGGCTGAAAACGCCTGTTTTGGGACTCTGCAGAGACAGTCTCTGCAGACTGCTGAATCCACACACGGGTTTAACTCTGGAAGTTGAGTGCACACATTGACAACCGTTCTGTTAGATAGCTGCGTTTTGGATTTAGAAGCAGATATTTCCCTGTGCTTACTGCTGTTTCTTCCATATGCCGGTAATGGGCTGAAAACGCCTGTCTTGGGACTCTGCAGAGAAAGTCTCTGCAGACTGCTGAATCCACACACGGGTTTAACTCTGGAAGTTGAGTGCACACATTGACAACCGTTCTGTTAGATAGCTGCGTTTTGGATTTAGAAGCAGATATTTCCCTGTGCTTACTGCTGTTTCTTCCGTATGCCGGTAATGGGCTGAAAACGCCTGTTTTGGGACTCTGCAGAGAAAGTCTCTGCAGACTGCTGAATCCACACACGGGTTTAACTCTGGAAGTTGAGTGCACACATTGACAACCGTTCTGTTAGATAGCTGCGTTTTGGATTTAGAAGCAGATATTTCCCTGTGCTTACTGCTGTTTCTTCCATATGCCGGTAATGGGCTGAAAACGCCTGTTTTGGGACTCTGCAGAGAAAGTCTCTGCAGACTGCTGAATCCACACACGGGTTTAACTCTGGAAGTTGAGTGCACACATTGACAACCGTTCTGTTAGATAGCTGCGTTTTGGATTTAGAAGCAGATATTTCCCTGTGCTTACTGCTGTTTCTTCCATATGCCGGTAATGGGCTGAAAACGCCTGTTTTGGGACTCTGCAGAGAAAGTCTCTGCAGACTGCTGAATCCACACACGGGTTTAACTCTGGAAGTTGAGTGCACACATTGACAACCGTTCTGTTAGATAGCTGCGTTTTGGATTTAGAAGCAGATATTTCCCTGTGCTTACTGCTGTTTCTTCCATATGCCGGTAATGGGCTGAAAACGCCTGTTTTGGGACTCTGCAGAGAAAGTCTCTGCAGACTGCTGAATCCACACACGGGTTTAACTCTGGAAGTTGAGTGCACACATTGACAACCGTTCTGTTAGATAGCTGCGTTTTGGATTTAGAAGCAGATATTTCCCTGTGCTTACTGCTGTTTCTTCCATATGCCGGTAATGGGCTGAAAACGCCTGTTTTGGGACTCTGCAGAGAAAGTCTCTGCAGACTGCTGAATCCACACACGGGTTTAACTCTGGAAGTTGAGTGCACACATTGACAACCGTTCTGTTAGATAGCTGCT